>NC_083481.1:5125000-5410000 GCF_030014155.1 Tachysurus vachellii | reverse complement strand
TTTTACTCGTTTGAATGTGTGAATCGTTTAGAAACAGTCCTAAAACCAGGAATAAAATGACAAGATGAGGGGGGAAGAGGGTTAATCTGAGAACCATGCTGGATGCTTCTTAGAGCACAATCCAAATGTACAGTGCAAAAGATAAGGATCTTTTTAGCATAAAATGTACTCGAGAGAACGAAAACGAGGACGTCTACGGATACACACACTGTCCCACAGACGAGCCTAGACCTGGCAGCACTACCATAAACCATAAAAGAAATTACTTTAATACAAAAAGAGAGAGAAAGAAAGAAAAAGCAAAAAATAACATGAATAAAATGCAATGTTGGCTCTAAGTGAAATGGATAACTGCAGAAATGATAACATTATTATTATTATTTAAAAAATATATATATATATATATATAAGCATGTGACCTCAAACAGGATTTTGTTTGCACAGCTAGGCTGTGGATGGTAACTTATCGTACAAGGTGGTGATCACCTTTTTATTAAGGGGGCTTCTGAGCCTTCCACCCTTATTTTATAGTAAAGCTTTCGTATCTGCTCCCTTTTCTGAGCCCCTGTAGGAATACTGCAGTAGGGATTTATACCCCAAACATTACTATCCTCCACACGCACGCACACACGCACGCACTCACCCAACCACACGCGCACACACACCCACACACACACACTCCCTCCACAGAACCAGCAATGTGGATGAGGACCTGACCCTGGACTTGCCCTGAGCTGTCACTGCTTCCTCCTATCTGACTGCAAAACCACAAATGGCCACACGGTGGCGACAAACCCACAGGACACGCAAAACGATCCCAGCTCCTGTTTCACGGTGCCATCCCTGCCATTTCTGTAGGGTGGCGCGAGTAAAGACCCAGCCAGAGGTCACCTCCAATCCCTCCCAGCCTTACCGAGTAAAAAGCTTCATAACAACCCTCGTGCTCTGAGTGCTGATGGCTGAAAGACGCAGAGGGCCGTGCCTCCCTGCTTGCAGCATGTCTCAAAGTGTCACTATTCACAGAAACGTCAGTATTGTTACTGAAACCATGTAGACAGTACAGAAAGAACTGAGGATGAGGGAGGAAGTGGGGTTCGGGTTCGTAACAAAAACACACAGGTCCATTTTGGCTACTGGTTCTCCTCACGGATCCCTTCCAGGATGCTAACGAGGCTCTCGAGTCCGAACATGTAGCCCCGGTCCGGTCCGTCGTGCACTGTCTGGTCGTCCCGGAAGCCTTTGAAGGTGCTGTGAGCAAAGTCTATCATACGCACGTCGATGCTTGGAGCAGGGCGTGGGTCCAGGGGTGGAGACTGGCACCCTGCGGTGTTCTCCTTCTCGGAGGACGCTTCGGCCCGCTCGGGTTCCCTGCCTTCGTAGATGATGAGCAGAGAGCTAGAGTAGAAGCGGTAGGAGGCCTGACGCTCGAGTACGGCTTTGAGGCTGAGCAGTTTGCTCAAGATGGGCTCGAAAAGGTCCTGTCGAAGCTTGGTACCGTTGTGCAAGAACTGGTAGAGCGCCTGGCGGAAGCCTTCGATAGACAGACCTCTGCCGTAGTACTTGTTGCGGCACAGATAATGGCCTGTGGACATCTGGTACACCTGGGACAAAAAAGAAACCAAAACAAGATTAAGGCTCCAGTCTCAAATCTGATTTTAAACAGTAATGCTCTTGTAATTTTATGATGCTTCTGACAGGATATACAGACTTAACCCGTAGGGTTTTTTTTTGCATGAAACACGGAAGGTTGACTGTGTAACCCTCTCTTAAGCGAAAACACAGTGACAAAGAGATCAGATCATGGCTTTATCGTAGACATCATTTCAGATTTGTTTAATAGGTTTTTATTTATTCACTTCAAATTCTGCCTTCTTGCAGATGAAAGGTTACATTCTTTATTTCTTCTTGTCCTTACGCAGGAATGATCTTGTTTAAGCCCCTTTAAAACAGAATGATGGCGCTATTCAATCATTACGCAGGAAACTTTATGTTTAATTATGACTGTACTTCATTTTTAAAATTGTACGTATTTCTGAAATTTTTCTGCAAAACTAATATCCTACAAAATACATTTAAGAAATAAACTTTAAGATCTTATATTTATAAAAAAGTATTAATTTGCTCCGGTTGTGTTTTTGGGTCTTTCACTGTGGAGAGTTAGACGGCTGTATCGGTTATTCCTGCTAGATAGAAGTGGACAGCTATAACGGGAGCCACTTCACTCAGCCCAGCAGCCTCATTCCTCACTTCACAGCCCCTTGTCATGGCTCTAGAATTAGAAAGCAGGAAAGCCATTAATGAAAGCCACTTCCTGCTTCGAAGCCTGACCAAAGCACCAGGGTGTACTCAAACAAGGCAAAGAGCATTATGCTAAACGCTGCGTATGCACATTAAACAGGAAGCACATTGTCCGGGCTGCTACCTAGAGATCGAGAGGAAAAGAAATAGTAGAAATACAAACACGAGCACAGTAGATACTTGTGGTTCACTTCAGTAGAGGTCTGAAGACAGATGCGAAAAATACTAAATACTAGATACTATATAGATCAGTCAATGTTGTGTCAGGTCGTGAACATCATACGCCAGATCAGATACGTCAATATCAGATAGCCATTCAACAGACTGAACACATTCTGATACTGGTGGAGTTCTAGCTGATTTTCCTTGCTGAATATCTGATATCTGATCTCTAATCTGGTGGTGCGCTTAATAGATGGACAGTACATTGTAGCTGATCTTATGGCTGAAGTATGGGAATTTGTAGTGACTAACGTGGTGGTTGTTTACAATTTCATATTTCAAGTGTGTGTGTGTTTCAACCTCTCTATTGACGTGACTCCTGTTGTTGAGTCCTAAATCGCATATATGCCCTAATCTGTGCATAAATAGTGCAAGTAGTGTGTTCAGACTGAGAAAAAGAAGAAAAAGAAAAAAGGAGAAAAAAGAAAAAAAGGAAAAGAAAAAAAAGAAGAACTAGAAAAATAAGAATTAGAAAAAGAAGAAGTTGTTAAGCACTTCAATAACCCGTATGAGTAACTTACTCAACCAGAAATATGAAGTGTGCAATGTTGGGACAATTTATTCTCTCGCAAACTCACAGCTTTGCTTATGTAGCAAAAGTGGACGAGGCTTCCTGACGGGGATTTTTCAACATTTTAAAACTTCATGGTATTCTGCTAATGTTAGCGGCATTGAAATTCATGCGTTTGTCAGCATTTGACATCAAGATGATACTTCTAAAAATCATAAATTAGGAGGAAAATATATAGAGCATAGTGTATAGTACGTCACGGGATGCAGCTTGTGTCTTTTTTACCCCAAACATTTGTAGTTATGTTCAAATATTATCTGGTTTGTGTGAAACCTATTTGATTGGCTGATGAACAAAATACAAAGAAAAAAAACAGAAATCAAAACCATCACATCAGATGACTTGTTTGACTGGTTTGTGTGTGGATGTACCACATATGATAGAACAGGAACACAGAGTAATCAAGCCACATTTTACATTTCCTTTAAATTAGAACGATGTTAGAACGATGAAGACATGCACAGAAGAAACAAAACCAGATGCAGGAACATGCAAGAATACTTGCCCATGCAAATGAAGCATGGTTCTAGGACAGCTGCACAATGGCATCACGCTTCATGAGACCAAAGTTTATAATCTGACTTTTTGGGTAAAGACCAAAAAAGTCATGTTCTCTAAAAAAAGCAGAGCAAACTCTTTGGTGCACATTGAATGAAACCATGCGTGTGTGTTGATCTTTACCTGCATCCCACACACTCGCACGCCCAGAGTAGCGGAGGTGCTCTGCTCGCACTTCTTCATCTGACGAGCGGCCTTCTCCTCGGACGCGTCGTCGCCGTGCTGCCGTGTGCCCATCTTCAGGTCCAGGATGCAGGGACAGCTGAAGTGATGTACTACGTTCTCGAGGAGCAGAAATTCTGGAGAAAATCTCAGTCAAGGCAGGTTTTACACTGTAAGAAGTCTAGAATAACAATCAGTTATCATATTATAACCTGCTGGTGTTTGAGATGAACTTCTCTACCGCTTTGCTGCAGGATTCTTGATTGGTCAGAAACGTCTTTGATGATGTTTCTATAGTAACAACTCACAGGAATATGGAGGACATGCTACATGAACATAAAAAAAAAGTGTGTAATTGCTTTTTGGTGAGATGTTTAATCAGCATTTTTGTAAATACTCTCCAGTGGTACATCAGTGTTATGTGTATTCTTTAATAATTAGATACTGCTGTCATATAAGAAATATAACCCACTATGGGACATGGTGTTATAGGAAAACAATCTTACCGGTAACTCCAATTCGCACCTGGCTGCAAAATATCGCCCTGATTTTCATTTGATTTCCTATTCCAACTGATACTAATGTGTGTGAATGGAGGCATTACACAGAAATCTGAACCTTATTGTTAATATGCCACCGAGCACTGAAGCAGGATAGAGCCAATTGCTAACCTACTGCTCCAATGGCCTAGAGCTTCATTTAGAAAAGAGAACAAAACGACACCTATTTTGGATAGCCGAGCTATTATGTCAGATTTCTGGGGCACTCTGAATAAATGAAGTTGCCTACTGCTAAATCCCAAATGGTGCCTTCAGACTAAGTACAGGAAATTAGCAAAATGCAGAGTGATTACTTTGGTCAATTCTCCCTTTTCAGAACTAGTAAAATCTGAATGAGAGAGAAATGAGTGAGCCAAGTGGAAAATCTAATAAATCTTTCTCTAGCGGTATAGAAGAGAGATTGGGTTCGGCCTAAAGTCAACCAGACAATGACGTGAGACCACCAGGAAAACCTGAACTCGGATCCCTGAGCTCACAGCCAATTAGAGCTCGGCCTTGTGTTTTTTTTTTTTTTTTTCCTCTCGTCCGGTTATCTTTGTGATTACGTTCGGTGAGAGGTGAGGGCACGATATATCAGAGAAAATAGAATAATCTCGCAGAAAATCTTTACCCTGATTTCAAACTCGGGAACGTTGTTTGTTATGGAAACTTCTGTGATCTGATTAAGCAGGAAAACAAGCCCATCCAAACAAAAGTTTCACCTTCAGCTGTTTGTTCTCACCCCCCATTTTTTTCACTAACACAGCGATGTGTCAGCGAACACTTGGCTGTTGTAGCCAGCTGTGTTCAGAGTCAAACTATTATGTAATCAGCTGTGAGTTTACTACTGAGTGGTGTTGAATTAAATTTAAAAAAATGTTAAATTATACAACTTACAAGTGTTTCTGATTTGCAGAATCAAATTCATGAGCCAAAGTTAAATCCTTCAGCATCTACGCATGGTACAAAGCCAACAATTGTGCACAAGAGACGTAATTATTTAAGAGGTGCTAAGTGTATGTGCTTTAAAATAACATCCCCACATGGTTCACGTCTTATTTTAAGAGCGGTCATGTAAATAACTTTGTTTGAGTCGTTGTCATGGTGACAAACAAACGCATTTCCCACGCCCTTGCTTGGTTAGGGACGAGATTTTTGTCGACCAGCCTAGCAGGATACTGTAGAGCTTCCTCTCCTTGGATTCAGAGCGCATGCGACTGAGTTGCTGTTTGTGGCAGCGTAGGCTCCAGGGGTTGTGGCTGATCTTTTCAGCGCTCAGCCCGCTGTTACCGTCCAGCATCTGGAAGGGCACGTCAGAATAAATCTGCAAGTCCAGGCGTGGACTCTTTAGCTCCTGCAAACTGATGACACATGCACACATACACATACACAAACACACACACACACACACACACACGAGAGAATCATGGTTATTCACTGCACAATCTTGCTGTATGCACAAGGATAGGACACCAGCTAACTGAGTCACTGGATATCATGTTTCCTTAGTGACCATGTTGGATTTCATTGAAGACACTGAGCATTTGAATGGAGGAAAGAACAAGATGTTCAGCCAACTCCAATAAACTTGACTTTCAATTGTGAAAAATTCAACTCCCAGTTATTTGTAGTGCAGGTCATACGCTAAGAGCTTATTGAACCGCTTGCAGTAAATTGATACGAATGACTTAAATACTCTTAGTCAGTGTGTGTTCAGTGTTTCAATGTTAAGTGTGTAGATTAAACGATACGCTAAATGATCAAAATTATATGGACATGTCATCATCAAACCCACATGCTGGCCTTAATCAAACCGGTGCCACAAAGTATTACAATTTGCCTCACCAAGAGGCCCAAACAACTCAAACATCCTGCTCAGATCCCCAACCTTCACTCCACTGAACATCTTCAGGGTGAACTGAAACACCAACAGGTTCATCAGTGCCTGACTTCACTGCTGCTCTGAAGCCTGAATGAGCACAAATCCACACAGCCACACTCCCAAATCTAGTGGAAAGCCTTCGCAGAAGACTTATGCAGGAGCTTATGATTACAGCAATGAGGGACTCTTAACTCTTAAAAATGATGTTCAAAAAAATGATTAAGTGCCCACAAACTTTTACATTCAGTGTATAAATTATTTACCTCTGCATTGTGTCTCACTTTCAGTTGCTCAATATAAATCTGTAAATAAGTTATGTGCCCTGGAAATGATCTTCCTCATCATTTCTAGCAGGAACTTACTGAAGTCACCCTTTCTGGTGCCAAATCTCGATCCATATTTGGTGATGCATTATGAAGGCTCTACAAAGCCATTAAGCTACAACCTTTATAACGTGTATACATTAGATCGGGATTTGGCTTAACTGTGCTGAAGGAGTTTTACCTTGTGAAACTCCTTGTGAGCTCACGCATCCTTACTTACTTTCATGTTCACAGCTTATAGGTCAGATTTGGTCTGTAACAAAAACACCTTTTGTAGTTCAAGTCAAAACTTTGACTACACAGGAGGATTGTATGATTTAATTGTCAGTTTAATTTGCCATATTTTATTGGAATAGATTTTTTTCTTGAAGTGTTTTTTTAACAGTCCAATAGTAACTGACGCCACATGGAAGCTCCGCCCACTTCCTCGTTGCTCTCGACTCGGATGATATCTGTAGTTTCAGTAATAAATTAAGACACAAATATAAGTGTGTGTGTGTGTGTCTGAGTGAGAGAGAGAAACACATCTATTTGTGTTTTCAGCCCAAAGATATAATTTAAATGTAGATTGTAATTTAAAATAAATATCCCACACTACAGAGGGTGAAAAACCTAACAGGGGAAACCTAACGGTTCGGTTGTGTGTTACGTTAATTTGATCATACCTGATCCATACTGCATCACAGAACTATCTTCCTAAGTCAATTAAACTGTGTAAAACAAGAGGCTTGTGTGGGTATAACATAACCACTTAGCATAAAGAGTATGAAGTAATCAATTATTATTAGCAGTGACTGTATACAATGCTTATTTCTTATTTAAAGTGGCTTCTCTGTGCACTATACCGTGTAAGATAATACCGTTTTGAACAAACGGTCTCAAGTTTACGGTACATTCCTACGACTCTGCCCTGCTTCGGCTGCACTAATCGATAAGAGGCAGTGAAAAGTGCAATAAAATCACGGCATCAGAATGATGGTAAGGTTGCCCTGTCCACATTCAGTCCATGTTTGGCTTCCCAGTGACATTATAAAGGCTTACTTTTCGTTGCTGTCGCTTTCGTGGGCGGCTCTTTCCTCCTTATGGTCACTGCTGGAGCGATGCAGGCTGCGACGTGAGTGTTTCCGACGCGGTTGGTCCCTCTCGGGCAGCTCTTCATAGTCCAAGCCTTCGCTCTCCACATAAGGGTACGCCACCAGGTTAATGTAGCCGTCCATGTCGCCCTCAAAACACACCAGGACCACACCTGCATGGAAGATAGAAAAAACGTTTAAATTACAATATATGAGTGTAAAAGCAACACTGATTAATCAGTATTAATCTACCACAATGGACCATGGACAACAAATTCTGTATATAAATTTATTTATTTTTAATAAAGTGAACCGAATACAATACTGATGTACTGGATAAAAATTAGGGTGAAAAAAAAATGCTAGCAAACTGCTGTACATTTAAACTGCTGTGTTCAGGAAAAAAGTTACAAAATAAAAAATTAGAATAAATAAAATACAACCGCTTAACACATCAACAACACTGAAAGAAAAAACTATGAAATTATTTAAAACCGTGGAAACTTGAGCAATAGTGACACAATAAAAACGCTTCATATTTAAGAGCTCACAGATGCTATTTGTTTCAGAAAGAAACACCACGTTGGGGCGAATGTCAATGTGACTGTGTCGTAAAGCGGTTTGCGTCAGCAGACTGAAAGGAGAGAAGCCCGGGTGTGGAGTGCGATAGGGAGGGAGCGAGAAAGAGCAGAAGGTGCTATGAGGGAACAGACCATGCATCATCCAGCTGACTCGCAGCCACTGGATGGCCTTTTTAGCTCCGTGATCCCTCCTTGGTGATGTCATCTCAGTTACTGGAGCTAATGAATGAAGACAGTGCTGATGTCAGAGCTGAACCTATATCAGGAACAGTGTGGGTGTGTGCGTGTGTGTTACGCTACAGACTGCATCTGTTTATGAGCCAGCAAAATAAAGCTCCTGTACCACTGTGCTAATATGGGAAGGGCTCAGTTTAATGGGCATTAAGGATTTAGTGTTGGCTGATTTATCAGAGGCCTTAAAAGATACACAACGCTCCAAATCCCTGGCTGTTTTTTTCCTCCAACGCAGCTAGCAAACTTAAACTTCACACATGCAGCCCACCACTCATATGGTTTATTTTAAGCACTATGGGGATCAAAGGTCCAAACTTTTCCACAGCACAAAAACAAATCCAAGGATAGATGTGACACACGGTTCAAATTCTTACTTTGAAGCGTAATAATTTTGGAGATTTCGTCACCTCTTGTGGGCGCTTTTAGCAATATAGGTTAGTGCATGACACTCTTTTATAAACAGCGGCCAGAAACAGAGTAACAAACAGGCCAAAATATCTGGGGAACGTTTTTGTCTTTGGCCGCATTTGCAAAACAAGGTTGATGACGACAAATTTCAAATGCGTACCAAAAATAAATAAATAAAACCAAATAAATAAATAAATAAATAACAAAAACAACAAAATCGTTGTGCAAAAATTTTTTTGTTGATCTAATGAGTAAATAAAAAGCTAGCAAGTTGATTTGCCCAGAACTCTGCTACTTTTCCTATTTCCCTTCTCCTGATTATGATCGAGCATGAACTAGAGTTGATCACATATCAAACAGAAGCTACAAAACTCTGATTCCGATTCCAGTCTCCGATTCGGTGGTATCGTGATATATCAAGAAATTGGATATAATGAGGAAGCCTGAGATTTGCCTCCCTGTCCTTCATTATAATGATTGTGTTCAACAACATGAACAACAAAGAACAAAAAAAAATGTCTTTTTCTGATCAAAAGCAGAAGAAATCACGAGTGAGGCTGTCATTGGCAACACTTTTATAGCCATTGTTTGCACCACCGTTGTCCCTCCTCTAACCACAACCTCTGTTCACCTATTTATAGCCCTTTACACCATTATATACATACCACAAAGGTTTGGATGTGATTCTTCCAAGCGTGCTATCATGCGTAAACAATGTTGAGCCTGTAGCCCCCAGAGCTGGCCCTATTTTTAAATCGGCTGCGTGGCCACCCACTGCAAGGGACAAATTCTCACGAATGGAAAAAAGCATGAGCCGCAGCCTTACTCAAGCACGGACTGAAATAGGTGGCAGGAGTTTAAGACGTGTGTATTTATTTACTCCAATCAGTTACTTCACGAGGAAGGCATGTTGTCTATCTAGCACTGTAATGTCTGGGTGGAGAGGAAGACAAAAACCAGGTGCTAAATGAGTTTTGGGATTGGAGCGGTGTCACGTACGCTTCCGTGTTGAAGATGAGCGATCGGCACGGACGAAGTTAACAACGCCAAGAACACCGTGAATCGATTTAGTTTAAACACAAACAGAGATAACGTAAAATTCAATGTGGGGAAGAGAGTTTGAAATGAATGAGACAATTCAATGGGGGGTTAAAATGTAAAGCACACAGGGCTGTTTGTTAATGTCATATCACATTAGAGAAAACAGTAAGCTGATATTTTATAATATCTTTGATTTAAAAAAAAAAAAAGAAAAACAGAACCTGAATAAAGGTGGAAATAAACAAGTTGCTACATGGTATAGTCTTATTAGCCATGTGTGCTCACAGCATACACTGCCGTTTTGAATTTTCACCTCCATGAGCCTGATTTTTCATGCGGTTATCAGATATTATGATGCGCCGCATTAAGCTGTCAGGATGACACTGCGCATGAACACTAGGTTACGTAAGGTCTGAATAAGTCTGCCAGTTAACTCGGGTTTGAGTAATCAGGCATCATATGCTGCTTTGTCTCAACTGCTGTGATGCTGAAAGTCCAAACATCTCCATGCAGTGCACCTGGTCCTTGTGCTCTGTTTACTGTGGTTGCTAAAGCAGAGCAGCATCAGCCTTAACAAATCATAATGAGGAAGCGGTCTGAAATCAGGATTAATGGCAGTGTCTCTTCCTCTGCATTTACTGCGACAAAAGTGCCCTTGATCCCATCAGCCTGTTGAACATCCTGTTTAAGAGGAAGTTTCCTGAACCCTGCAGGCTCATTTTTAGGCGTATTTTTAAACTGAATTTTAACTCAGTTGCGTGCTCTAAATCAAAAATCTTACCTTTGAATTCTGGTGTAAACTCCTTCATCTCAGGAGGTAGAGACTCATAAAAGCGCTGCTCGCGGCTGATGAGAGGCTTGCAGACGGTGTGGTCATCGTAACGCATCATGCTGGTATGGCCACCAACCTGGTGGACAAAGGGTTCGAGTGGCACCCCTCTACCGCGCCTGCCATGTCCATGCCCCTGACCTTGGCCTGTGTCCGATGCATTGTGGTGTTTTCCCGTCTCCATGGTGTGCGGGACGCACATGGCGCTGACTGGCCGTGTGGTGCTGGGGGCATGGGCTCGGGCGCACAAGCCAGGCGAGCGCGGGGCGCACGCGGGCGGCGGCTGGGAGTGCACGCTGCCGCCGGGAGGGGGAGGAGCCAGCCCGACGGCCACGCCCACCAGCCAATTGATCCCGGTGCCAAGAGCGTTGGGACACGCCCTTACCGCTGCCTCCTAAAAAAAGAGTGAAGTGCTGAGAGTTAGTTCAAGAAAAAACAAATGAACGGTTTCTACACATAGGTTTTGTTAACAGTGTTTACAAAACATCACCATGCCAACACAACACACCACACATGCACATGAAACAGATTTCCCAAAATCCAACAAACAAAACTCAGCCAAATACACAAAAGTCTCATATAAACATAAAATTGTATACAGCAGACAGCACACAGCAGGCCACTCATCCCAGAACCCTTATTGCATTAAGCTGCTCCTCGTCAAACACACAGGCCGTCAATCAACCCAGACGTCTGGCATCAAAGCAGCCCAGCACTGCTCCGGATCCAATCAGGACATCCTTTTTAATCAGAACAAAAAAGTAATCCTTCCCAACGCGGGTGATCTACACATGCGACTTTCATCAATGGTTATAAAAAGAAATAGAGACACTACATGAGCATGAACTACATGAGGGGGGAAAAATGGCTTGGCATAAACTCAATGGAACGCTTGGTGATGATGATGCGCACATGACTATATTCTATAGTCTGTTGTCACAAAATGTTATCTTGATGCACTTCATTAAACATGTGAACAGTAATTCTGCGAGATGAGAACCGATGCTTTGTGACCATGCGGATGCGAGGTTAAATGAACACATTCTGTACACTTTAAGCTGAGTGCAGTGTTTTTATTAAATGGGCAATTTAAAACTAAGTACTTTTCTGGTGGCTTAGAAATATTAACAAATGCTGCACCTAATATACTTAAAAAATATATATGTATAATAAAAAGGCAGGCAGAGCTGACCTCGGATCAGGCTTGCACAACAACGGCCGTACATGGAATTGCATTCCATAAATTTCCAATTGAGCCCCAACGCCAGTTACTGGCTCCAACAGCAATGGGGACAAGTTGTTAGCTGGCCTCTCACACCTGACTCCTCTATTCCATATGACATTCATTCGACCATGGACTCGGTGCTGCTAGATTTCTCCTTCTCACAAACAGTGCACAGTGCGCTCATTTTACTCTTAACAAATGCCATGCAAATGTGTTTCACAGGGGTAAACATAAAGATTGCACTCTCAAAAGGAAGCTGCGCTCGTTTTTTTTCCTATCAAATCGTCAACTTTGGTTGCTGACTAGAATGAAAACAAGTGGATATAACCAGAGTGAAGCACTAGCCTTGATAAGCACCTCTCTTCGTCTGTAAGAATATTGCTTTAACATAACACATCGTTGCATATCTAAGAGATTATTGCAAACGGGCAGAATTATTGTATTCCAGGCGAACATTAGGCCTAGTGTCCGTGATCTCAGATGTTCCAGATGTCCCCAATAAGCAGGCTTAGTGTGTGTAGGACTTCAATTGCAATCATATACTTCTTCTGGGGTGTACATCCTGTGAGTGTGTGTGTGTGTGTGTGTGTGTATACAGCATCATGGAGAGTTGGCATTCCAAATGTTTTACATCCAGCCACCATGACGTAAAATAAGGGAAGGAGGCAAAGCCACAAAGCTTGTGTCCAAGCTGTGTGAAATTGTTTGTTTTTTTGCTAACGTGCTGTTTTATTAGCACTTCAGTCTTTTTGTTGATTAAAAAAAAATAAAGGAACTTGTCCATTTAAACGTATGTGATATAGAGCATTACAGAAAATAAGTCATGGTATAAAATTGGGCTTAGCTTCGTGAATAACATATTAGCAGTGAAGGGGAACGTTCGAGATCGTGAACCACGGAGGACTACAAGCATAGCAGTCATGGATATATACTGTGGTGCATAATATATGTTTTGCCACATAAACCATACAGTTACTTACTGTTCATTAGGAACGGTTTTTACTTCATGGGGAAAAAAACCATGAACATGAACCAAAAAACATTTTATAAACTAGTTAGTGTCATTTTACACCAAATCAATAAAATGCCCCCTTTTTTCATCCCACCTTAAAACATTTATAAATAATCAGCTGAATAAAGAATTCCATAGAATAAAACTTTACAAAGCCCACACTCAAAATTTCCCCACACACACGCGTGCGCACACACATAGCAGATCTTGTCAAGGTCATACAGCACAACAAACCTATTGGCAAAGTGCTGGTATTAGATTGAACAGAAGAGCTGTAACAAAAGAAAGGTGACTCGGACGCTAATCAAAATTCCCAGCACGGTTAAACCTTTACTACTAAAAGGAAAAGCAGTTTACCAACTTATTTAAGCAGGGTTGGAGCTTCAAAAAGACCTATCGTATTTCAACATCACAAACACAAGGGTGGACTATAAATGTATTTTTCCTAACTGAACAAGCTAAAAATCTTCAGTTCATGTAAAGTAATAAGGTAAAAGAGATTTAGTGATCGTAACCCTCTTCTAATAAAGCCTGACTAGCAACATTATTTTCTATTTATGTGTTTATTTATAGCAAGAGAATTACATGACGGCTTTGTGGTGGTATTTTTAATTGCACATGCCTAGAGTATGTGGTGTAGATATTTACAATGATCCGCGATCATCTGTGAACAACCTTGTAAAGATCACCTATAGAGAAAAAACAGACTGGCCTCTTGGTTCGTGGGTAGCGCTCTGCTGTAATAATAACCTCCACTTTCTGGAAAAGCTTTCCACTAGATTTTAGAGTGCGGTACTGATGTTAGATGAGGAGGCCTGCCATATAATTTTGATATTCCAGATCATTCCAAAGGTGTTCAGTGAGATTCAGTGTGCAGGACACCCGAGTTCTTCTCCTCCGGTCTTGGCAATCCTCGATCCTTCTCTGCCCCGGGGTGCAGTATAATAACTGACCCTGTGCTCTGACCTCAGCTGATTTTCTGACAAGCTGAGATATGTCAAACAAACAGTCATGAAACAACGGTTGTATGGCATAACACAGAGCTTGGCACAACAGCGACCTTACTTTTCCTGTATCGTGAGAGCTGGTAAGTGTATGCCAACCATGACAAGGAACCTGGGAACCTGTTCAATGTTAAAAATGACCTTAGTGCATTAACAGAAGCTACATCTTTGGCGAATTACTTTCTATCCTCATTCTATCAGAGTTGAAACTACTTCCTCAATAGCTGATGTTTTCCCCCCATACCCAAGGCAGAAAGGCATGTTTCCAGGCTATTTGGGAATGCCCTTGAAGTTTGGAACGAATGGTGTGCAAACTTGAGGCAGTCCTTCCTCTACAAGCCTCAGTTATGATCACAGAAAAATACTTGACCTTTCAGTCATGCCACGGTCATGGCAGCAATTGTGGAAAAAAAAAGGTCATGAGATCAATTGTGCCAGAACAAGTACACTCCAGGACTCCAGGTTTTTGGCAATCACCAAATTCATTTTCTAAGCAGTCCTGGCATCACAGAGCAGTGACCGAGTGAAACTGAAATTATCGGTGGCCAGAGATCACAGGGCTGAGGATTTTCCCCTGCTTTGAGTATTTGAGAATTGAGTAACAGCTGTCTTTCTCTGCTATGTGCTAACTCATGGTGTCAGCAGAGAAAAAAAAAATCATTATTGCAATCGCATACACTAAAGAACACAACAAGGACTAATGGAACTAAATGCACTGGGGACATCCAGAAAGCACTTAATAAATGAATAAATAAATGAATTAATTAAAGCTTGAGACTGAACTTCAAATCAAAAGAACTGTTTCTGTTGCACTTAAGAACATATTTAAATAAACTCTGAGCCAATTTTGGAAATTTACAGGACTTTCATTTGTGCAGTCAAGACTTAAGGTGCATTTTTTTAATACAAGAATTTTGCAAGAGGGACGAAGACAGTGGTCTTTTTATGAACTCAGAAATTCATTTTATTATCAATGTTGAAAAGCTGAAAGTGAAAACCTGCCGTTTGCATGCAGCTTCTAAAGACAAATAAGACTTGCACAGACCATAAAATACCTACACACAGTTGTGGCAGTTTTCAAAACGTCTTTGGCAGATGATGATTCTGTTTAAATGGCCACTATATCCTCTATATGACAGACACATTATACCAGCACAGTCTATTTATAGTTGCAGTGCATAGGTCTAGTACTATTTTTGGTAGCTCCAAAAACCATGGATACAAGTAATTATAAAAAGAGAGATTTTAAAATCATCATTCACAATTATTTATGCAAAAACGATGCGTTGTTTTGCCTCTCAACCTGTACAAAAGTTCAAGCTCAATTTCTTAGCAATGGCGACTTCACCTTTTTTGCTCAGATCAACTTCACAAAGATTTTTAAGTATATTGGTGATGTTCAGTACGATTAGCAACGTAACATATTTTCCTGGAAACTGGTTCAGACTGAGGGGTGCACGATGGCTTAGTGGTTAGCACGTTCGCCTCACACCTCCAGGGTTGGGGGTTCGATTCATGCCTCCACCTTGTGTGTGTGGAGTTTGCATGTTCTCCCCGTGCCTCGGGGGTTTCCTCCGGGTACTCCAGTTTCCTCCCCCGGTCCAAAGACATGCATGGTAGGTTGATTGGCATCTTTGGGAAATTGTCCCTAGTGCGTGAGTGAATGAGAGTGTGTGTGTGCGCCCTGCGATGGGTTGGCACTCCGTCCAGGGTGTATCCTGCCTTGATGCCCGATGACACCTGAGATAGGCACAGGCTCCCCGTGACCCGAGGTAGTTCGGATAAGCGGTAGAAAATGAATGAATGAATGAATGATTGGTTCAGACTGAAACAAAAAAATAATAATCACAGACCGCTTGTACTTCAAATAAAGCTGAAGAAGTTAAAAATTGTATAAATGGTTAAAAGTACTGTATATTAATCACTCTTATTAAGAGTCACTAGCATGGACTGATACCCTGTATCCCTATTGAACAATCTTGTCTAGAGCGTATGCTTCATTATTCCCTCTGAAAGCCTCTGTATTCAACATGAATCCCGGACTGATATGTCCGCCTAGCGACGTAAATGCAAATGTTATTCAGAAGCCTGATCGTTCGCCCAACCTCAAATAAAAGAACAATCGATGTTTGTTAAAAGCAGACGCAATGGGAACTTCAATAAAATCAATTATCCGGGAGACTAGAAGGCATTCATTTAGACCACAATGAGAAACACAAAAGCAGTGAAACCATTGTGCTGAAATCAGGGTCGCTCCTTTCCATTCTCTGTGTCTGTTATCCATGCTCGTGTTAATTAGTTGCTAATTAGAATCGCAGAAATTCATTACAACATGCATTTGCGACATTCGTTACGACAATAGACTCATAAACGTGTAGAACAATGCGCTGCGATGCCTGCGGCGAGTGAAGGGGAAATAGTGTGACCCTTTTCATTTCTCTCTCCATACGGACACACATGCAGTTGCACAAACTCGTTGGACATCATCTAAAAGAAAAGGGCATGGAATATAAAAGACAACACCATTGGCCAGCTCACTGTCACACCCCTGGTTTAAGTATGACGTTTTCGAGTCAACTTCATTGTCCTTCTCCAATGTACTCTGGCAATAACCTTTGTTCAGGCTTGCGTTCAAAACATCATGGTTGTAGATCTAAGGTCTATGTTTATTGCTGCTGTGTTAAAGAAAAAAACTCCTATAAATTCTGAAAAACATGTTTTCAAAAAGACGAAAGCAGCAGATGGGAGTTCGCACACTCAGACGCCCTTGGGCATATTCTCCAAACTTGACCTAAATACATCTCCCTTGTAGCTTGCTGGGAAAACATTGCTCATATAATGGAGAAGCCTACAATAAATATGTAGCATGAACTCTTGGCAGTAAAAACTAATTCTGCTCCTTACCTCCTTATGCAGTGCTTGTTACTACATGGTGCTTTGCAGAAAGCTCAAACGTAAAAGCAGATCTTTTAAGACCATAAGCAGGGGACAAAACGGTCTTGCTCGGCTCGAGGGTTTCGAGTGACGCATTCTTCTCATGACTTAATCTTTTTCAAGATGGACCTGTTGGACACTCCAGTGAGCGATTAGTGCAAGAGGAGAATCCCCCTCTGCCTCCACCCTGACTCATATCCATCAACACTTCTATCTGTGATATCTTCATCGGGGCTCCATGTGGTGTATCATAAACCTCGCTGCTCTGTGGGGAGCCGACGAAGACTGAATCAACTAAGCGATGTCCCTGGATGATGATATGAGCTAACAATAAGAAATGTTTACGTGCTTGAAGAGCATTAGTCAACAGTAATCACGCTTTAGAGGTTAAGCGGTTGAAGTACAAGAATAGCTGCAGACGCAAAGATCTAGTCTTTGGAACTGGAACTGATCCAACTCCTGATCCAGCTCATTTCTCATTAGTCTTTAACACACAGATTTGTCTCCAACAACTGCTGGAGAAACAGAAATTTTACTCCTTGAACTGACCTCCCATTCCAGCACATGCACAGAAAACCATGTCCTTGTAATCCAGCCACTGTAGGAAACTGCTTGATAGCCAGGTTATCACAGTATAACCATGAAATTCGATTCAGGCTGATTTGCTGCTGCTGGCGGTCCTATATTGACTTCTTTAACGTTGTACTTTCAGAAACATTTCTTTAGAGTTTAATCTCACCAGGATACACTTGTAACTGATGCCGACTACTAATATGAAGTTTAAGGTTCGCTATGTTGTCCGTACGGCCGAGAGATTTTATTTCACATTGGCAAAATTTTAAAAAAGCTCTATTTTCCTTGACAGAAAAACAAGCACACCAAATCTGTGCATTTTTCGAGCAGCAAAATCAAGTCGAGGTTGATGAATAATGAATAAGAAATGACAAGGAAGGGGGCACCTGTCAATCATGCCAGCTTCATAGGCTGATTGGCTCATCTGACAATTGGATAAAAACGTATATTTTTGTGTGGAAAAGTATACAAGCGAACCGTGACAATGTAATACAGAGCTGTTCGAAAGTCAGGAGATCTGGGATTATTCTAGTACTAGTAGGAAATTTGAATCGATGCATGACAGTAACCACTGTTGCACCTGTAATAGAAATCTCATCTACATTAGCAGAAGGTAAAATATGCACGAACAACCTTAGCGAGCAATGTGGGGCGTGCAATGGGAGAAATGAGCTCCTAGCATTTGTTCAGGCTGCACCCACTCGGTGTATGACTCATTGTCCTTGCATCACAGTCTACTGAGGGAAGAACAGAGCGGCGTACAGAAATGGAAATAGTGGGAGGCTTAAATGTATAGATGACATCCCCATCACCGAGCAGTGAATATCTTTCAGGTTAATAGCACTTACTATGAACAAATCCTGATTATGCGATTAGAGTGGAAGATACAGCAGGGCTTTTGAAATGATTTTCATTTCCTGGAATAAAGAACCTGAGCAGTAACGGTACGGTGTGGGATCGTCCTTGTGCATGGGAAAGGAAAACACGATTGCGCTCTAAAACCTAATCATTTCTTGATAACCTTTCTTCGCTCTTTAGTGACGCAGTAAAATAAAATAAAGAAATAAAACTCGAAGAGGTGAAACGTCCTGCTTTTCTCTGCACCTGAGAACATGGGGTGCTCAGTCAAGCTCTGGCCACATGTGGTGAACACAAGGGGTCTGGCGAGTGATCAGCGCTAAAATAGAAACACGACCACATGTGATTTCAGTTTAAGGGACCATTAGAGCGTAAAATCCTTCAAACGCACCATGTATGCATCAGAAAGGCTACTCAGCGTTACGTGGGACCACGTGTTTGTTTATAAATAGAAAGGCGATGTTCCTTGCCATAAAATCACTTCATGAGTGAGTCGCTGTATTCTGTCGAACATCTGGCACAACAACCTTCCAGGCTTGGCATAAAAACAAACATGCTCGTGTTGACCGAGTGGCAAAACTTTAGATGTGTGTATGAAACAAGACAGCGCCCATTCCAATAACAAATGATGACAGGCGTATTGCGGCATGTTTACCGAAAATTTCCAACAAAAAAAAATCAACACCACTTGGATTATCAAGAAGGCTACAATTCCGCAAACTATTTTTTGTTTGCTGTGTTATATTATTAGCTCAAGCTGAAGCATCTTCTGCACCTAAGGACATTTTTGGAGTCAAAATATCAATTGTTCCGCTGAACCATGCGACTTGTTAATAACTATGGAGCCAGAGTTATACCTATTCTGGTGTAGAGCGCGTGCGAGAGCTTCTGCATAACCACGAAAGTAAAAGTTCTCTGCACATCATCAGGTGTGACAAGCGCATAAAAAGTTTGAAATGATATAAAGTCTTTTTCATCTGATGTTAACTTACTGCATTCTTTTCTCAAGAAGAAACAGGAGAGACGGGAGAGAAATGACATGAGCCAGACATTAATAAATGGCTGTGTTTTTCCCAGTTGATGGACTGCGCTATTTTTAGCTCGCTTGTGATGTAGCGCTCAGCTCGTGTGGTACCTGAGACGAGAAGAGTTACCCAGTTCTTGGGTATGGCACTGGTATTGGTTCCTGATATGCCTGTACGTTAACCAACCTTCCTGTGTAACTTATCGGTGCGCTTGTTCCAACACTATTGTTTATTCATGATCGTTCTTCCTACTTGACGTCTTGTGGAATTTGTTTCAGCTCTGTGCCTGGATTGTATGTTACCTTAAGCGTAAGTGACATTAAAACTAATAAATATATGATGAGTCTGAACCCAAATCCCCATTTACACCTCATGAACTTTCTCTACAGCATAACGACTTGTCGTGTGTAATACTCTTATCTTTATAATAAATCCGAGCTGAAACTATGCTGAAAATGTCTACACAGTTGGTGTGTTGCTCCAAACCCAAACATTCTCCTTAACTCCTTGTCATATCATCTAAACCATGTGTTCCAATGGCATCCTCGGCGAGTGTCGTGCCAGAGACGGGTCATGCTCGACGTTGCCCGCCTCTCAGAAATGACCCGCTGGTAATGACTGGTGGAAGAGAGGAAGCTGGACACAAACAACGTTAATCTCTGCTTTGCGTCTTAAGATTTTCCAATGTGCTTAATTGTGGATAGTACACAGCAAATGGGATTTAACACTTACATCACCTAACTGTGCGACAGTACACAGCTTAGGAGCTATTTCTATCGACTGGGGGGGGGGGGGAGAGAGAGAGAGAGAGAGAGAGAGAGAGAGAGAGAGAGAGAGAGAGAGAGAGAGAGAGAGAGCAGGAGGAGTTCTTCATGGAGCTCCAGGTCGAGAGGGATGCTTCTTGGAAAAAGTTTTCCAGGAGTATGGGGAACCACATTCCATGGTATTAAAACATTTTTTTTTCCTCTTCCACCATAAACGTGTCAGATGGATTCACTGTGCAGAGCTGGAGTGTGTAAATCCAAGAATAACCAGTGTCGTATTTTGCAAATGTATCCGCCTAATTATGAAACTGAAATGTGTCCTTGAGAACCCAGAGGAAATGCCAAGAGAAACGCAGAACGTCCTACTTTTAAAGAGCTTGGGATAGCTTATAGACGAACCATCTTCATCAGATCGATTTGCATCTTGCCTCTAAGATGTAAATAAGCTAAACCACAGACAATGGCTGAAGGACCATAAACTGCAAGCGGATCATGTTACCCCATGCTATTTGCAGACTGAAGCACTAAACAATGCAGACCTACCTCTGAAAAAAAAAATAAACACTTGAGAAATGTTTCATCGGACAGCATGTGATGGAGAGGAAGTTTTGGTTCACATTCAAATCAAAGACAAGTCAGGGTTGTTCTAGGTTGTTATTAGAATGTTAAAAAAATTCACTAACTAGAAAAGATTAAGGAGAAAACAGCAGCAGATTCCTCTCACTCCTTTCAGCACTTACAGGGTATGTCTTTAAATCCAGATGTAGGCTTTCCCAAACATTGCTCTCTGGTTCCACCAGTGAGGATGCAGCGAGACGCTGTACTTCCCAGTCCAGTGTGGTTTGCCAACACTTGCTTCTAGTCAAAGGAACAAGGAGTGTAATTTAAGGGTTGCTTCAAGCCAGGGTGAGCGTGTGAGGTGGCTTTCAGTGGGGATCCTATAACACCGGTGCTAAATGATCTCGGTTGGGATCTCTACAACACGGAGTTAAAGCCCTTGAAGTGCAGGCCGCTCCTCGGTCCTCAGTGGACAGTGAAAGTGCATCTGAGCGTTCCTGTGACTGTACTGACTGCTCAGACAGAATAACAGAGGGAGTGGTTTAGACAAAGGGAGGGGAAAAGGAAAGCAGGAGCTCAGGCTGAATGAAGTCGTGAGACTGACACAAGTAAGACTAGCTCTCTAAGCCTCTTTCCTGTGGTGACCGTCCTGTTTGTAGGCAGGGATGTTAGATTAGAGTCCGTCAGCCACTTTGGAGCTCCTCTCTGATTACCAGCTATGCAGCATTATAGAGCTAAATATAGTCCTGGCGATCAAGGGACAAAGTGCAAATCGGGGTGCCATCAAAGTGGTCCAAGAGAGCAACGCTCGGTCAGATGGGGAGTGCATTCTATTTTCTGACTGCAAAAGACATGAGCAAACACTTTCGGGCACTTAAAAACGCAACCCAAATATGCTGACAGCATAAAAAAAGGAATCCAACTGATCTTTGGTTCTGGTCATACCCCTAGCAAGGACAGAATTTATACTACAAGGATAAAAAATTAGACAGTTCTATTGTTGGTCCACCAGACAATTATACAGAAGAAAAGTGCTCGTTATGCACAAATAATGCACAAATGCACAAAATATTCCACTTTCAACAAAAGGTTCAGCAATGACACATTTGGCACACAGAAGTTAAGCCACCAGCAAAGTGCATGCCTAAATAATCACATGCACCTCAAACTACACCATTATAAATAGTTTCCTAAAGTACCTAAACAAGTCTTCATTTAAAAACCAACAAATGAGGCATTCGGACCCAAATTCCTTTTTTAACGCTGTGCTCTGACTTTGGCCCGAGTCTGATGCTCACACAGCACGATATCAGACGATCATCTGTGAAGGAAAAGTAATCTGGCTTCAGGATCTCTGCTACCACTGTTTTCAGCTGCTGGGTGGTGGGTTTGTTATACGGTATAAGTGTGTCTGGCTTGATGATGTGGTTTCTAACACTAAAAATGTCATAAAGGAAATACAGGGCACTGGACGTGAGACTGGGGCGGAAGTACTACTAATCTAATCCTAAGAATCGTGCCAAAACTACACAAGTATGGATTAAATCCAAGAACCTGGATGTGTTTGAACGGCCCAACCAAAGCCAGTCGTTCAAGCAAAGAGGGATAACACGGAACCTATTCGAACCCCATGAAGACACAGGAAGCACATGTAAAACTCATCCCAGACATTTACAGCATTTCGCAGACACCTTATCCAGAGTGCCATACATTTTTATCTCATGTTATATTATACAATTGAGGAATTGAGAGCTAAGGGCCATGCTCAGGGGCCCAGGGATTTGAACTCACAACCTTCAGATATGTAGTGTAACGCCTTAAACACTAAACTACCACATTCCCCGGTCAGTAACACGAGCTCAGGGGTGAACTGCGGAACCTGGAGCCACGAGGCAGTAAAGCTTTGTACCACAACTCCAACTGTCTCTGATACGAGAAAAAAAAAAAACACCTGAAAATCCAGACCAGTTCACTCCTCAACTACATTTGATGTTAAGAGGAAGTTGTAAAGCTATATATAAAAAAAGAGGTCTTTAAGGTTTAATAGAAAAGCGTTCACACCGGATGAACGCGGTCAGGTGTTTGCACTCAAGGCCATGCTAAATCCATTTAACATCAATCAGCTGTGAGCGCACGAGGCGACGTCCACGTAGGACTTCTAAATAAACACAAGACCACAAGACACACTCAACAAGTGGGGGAAAACAACATGGGATCAATCAGCACAAATGTTAACCACTTCCTTTGCTTACATCCTAACCGCAGCCTGTCAGGAAGATTTAGAGAAGCTGATCCATCAAAAAGCCAATCAATTTCAAAAAGGCACTGACACTCCAAAAGCCCAGACATGCAATCACACATTCCTGTGAATATGCAGAATAGATGCTTAATAACTTCCTGCAAAACAGCTTTTCTTTTTTTTTTTAAAAATGTTTCTGGTGGAAAAGTTGGATGTAAATCCAGGCAAAAGAAGGAGCAAGGGTAAACACTGAGGATAACGATGAAAAGAACAGAGGATGAAGAAGGCATGCAAACATGGAAGACGTTACATTATGCAACGCTGTTTGCTTCACACATTCGTTCATGGTTAGAGGAAAATATTTGGTCTAAATGCCTGGTTTGGAGATATGTAGTCATGTTTAAGGGATGGATCCATCTGCAGTTCACCACCGCAGTGTTTTTCTATGCCATGAAAAGACAAACGTCAGTTAGCTAGTTACGAAGGGATTTAAGAGTTGACGAGCTCTAGTGCGGATGAACGCAGAGTTAGCATCAAAGTTGAAGCTTTGGAACTGCAATCTTTTCGAGCATTGTAAAGAAGAGAGAAGTTAATTATATGTGTTAATTATCTAAGTAAAGTGGAAACATTAGTAGTTTGGTGGTAGAATTCATGCCATGGTGGTGGTAGATCAACAGTTAACACATTGGACATCTGATCAGAAGGTTTCTAGAGAGTTTCCACTGCTGGGCCCTTGAGGAAGTCTCTTAACCCTCAACTGCTCAGTTGTATAAAACTAATAAATTGCATTTCCCAAATGCCATGAATTTAAATGTACATAAGTCAGTTTGCCCCAAATAATTCTCAAGCTGCCTGTATCTCTGTGGTCCCTCATCGAAACATACCATGTCATGAACCTGAGACAAATCAACAAACCCATTTGTGCTGCCTCAGCACAGAGGAGGCACGATAACAATAGTGGTGGCCAAGAAGCCAAAGAGTACACAACTGCTATCAAGTGACCGTTTCAGCAGCTATGTGTGATGCCAAAGAGAATCGCAGCCAAGACCCGAGCTACACAGAATCAGAATCAGAATCAGGTTTACTGGCCAAGTGTGTTGACACACACAAGGAATTTGGTTCCAGCTGTTTGTTACTCTCAGAAGTACAGATATAAATAACACTATACTATATAAGACAAGATAATACAGACTATACACAGGTCATAATGCCCACGAAAGGAGAACAAATGAAAGCAGAAGGCACGGGAAATGCTTTCTGCACACCCCACTGGCCTTAACAGGTCGGCAGACAAGGTCCTGCCAAGGGTCATGTTCATGGCAGCCGACAGACAGACTGTTATTTTTAAAAAATAAATAAATAGGAGGGTGGGGTTATGGAGCCGCTGACACCAGTGAGAGGATGAACATTCTCAGCATGCTAGTCGCCCGGCTGGCATAAAAGAGTTCACCGAGGTCTACTTTCAGTTACCTTTTTTGCCCGTGACACAAAGGTTTGAGCGGCATGGACGTGATGATCAGACAGCATGCAAACTCTCAGCAGGATAATCATTAACCATTGTGCCTCTATACATCTCATTAGGTCTTCTCACCTCGTATATGCATTAAGTTAAAACATCAGAAAAAACGTGATGGTGTGAAAACGTGTCATTTGCGCAGCCATCGTTGCATTGCAACTGTGTTAGGTTTTATAACACGACTACTAAGTTTATTATGCTTCACGATAAACAAACGGTGGGGAGATTATTTTGCAGCCGTCAGATTAAAGATTCTCTTGAAAAAAAACATGATGGAGCTGTGCGATACGAAGTGGAGTTATTGTTACACAACCGGAGTTTCTTATAACAGAAAATCCCAAAGTGGTTTATTCCTCTTACACCACAGGAACTTGCCAATATCTATGAAACAAGGTAGTTCCTTTTTACCTAAAACAAAAATTCCTATCATAAAGGAATTACATGTCCCATGTACACACGTTCACGCCACCCTGAAGTATTTCTTTTCTTTTTTTGCAGGTGCTCCTCTCTCTTTATTTTTTCATCTGTTACTTGTTTATTTGACCCAGATATAAAACACTTCCCAAGACACAAAATACAAGCTTGCTAGAAACTCATTCCTCCTGTGGTAATGGTATTTACTGTCTGGAAGTTCACAGAGGAGATAGATAAATTTATCACCGGATGTCCTTCTGATAAAGGAATCCGACCTAAAGATGACTGAAGTAAAACGTCTGCTAAAAACAACTAAACTACCGTACCGTAACCTGCATGGTTGTAGAAAAACGAACATTTCCTGACCAATTAGCACAGAGCGTTCAGGCGCTGTGGTACAAAGTGGCAACAGTCAGCTAGAGGTGACATTTTAGACAGCTAATTGATCCTTCATGTATTTATCAAAATATTTCTGTAGTCTTTAAATAGTGCCTGAACAGCTGAAATAAGTGGAACAGCAAACGCAACACGTGAAAAGTCAAAACAGATCCAATCAGAGAACATGCCATATAAATAAATAGAGTATTATGTTCTCTTCCTAAGCTCAGTGTTTCCCCCTTCTTACTCGGAGGTCCGTTCCTCTGAGGTATTCACAGTGTATCCTTGTGTTGTCATTGTGAGTTTATGGCAGTTGGCCAGTTTCTAAATCCATTTGGAGACACTCGGTCTGTTCCATTACTCTTTAGTTAGTTATGGTAAAAGATCCAAAAGTGACAACATGTATTAAAAATAAACACCAATTAGGTTACGCTGAATTAACCAGGCTATATCCGTACTCATATTAGTAGGTCAAAGTAGTATGTAGTGCAAAACCCGAGAGGAATTTGATTTTATTCAAAACAATATATCAGGAACGAAAAGTGTCGGACTGTTATTGGAGGTTTGTGGAACTTAAAAGTTTTATATACAGTTTTAGGCAGGTGTGAAAAAATGCTGTAAACAAAGAATGCTTTCAGAAATATAAATAATCAGTGTTTTATTTCTGTCAATTTACAAAATGCAAAGTGAGCAAACAAAAGGAAAATCTAAATCAAATCAATATTTGATGTTATTTTTTTTGCCTTCAAACCAGCATGAAGTGATGGCACGACCCCCACAGAGCCCTGATCTCAACATCATCGAGTGTGTCTAGGATTACATGAAGAGACAGAAGGATGTGAGAAAGCCTACATCCACAGAAGATCTGTGGTTAGTTCTCCAAGATGTTTGGAACAACCTACCAGCCGAGTTCCTTCGAAAACTGTGTGCAAGTGTACCTAGAAGAATTGCTGCTGTTTTGAAGGCAAAGGGTGGTCACACCAAATATTGATTTGATTTAGATTTCTCTTTTGTTCATTCACTGCATTTTGTTCATTTATGAAAATAAATGTTTAACACTTCCATTTTTGAAAGCATTCTTTGCTTACAGCATTTTTTTCCACCTGCCTAAAACTTTTGCACAGTACTGTGTATGTATATATATATATGTATATATATATATATATATATATATATATACATATATATATATATATATATATATATATATATACACACACACACACACAGAGATATTCGATGCATGCTGCGATCAACGTAATCCAGATTAATCAACTACGCCATCTAGCCTAATATTACTTTGTCATTAGAAAAAAAGGCCAGATGTGCATGTTACTGTATGTTGCACCGTCTGTGGTATCGGTTTAAAGGCTACACATTTCATCATACAGTATGAATGAAATCGTTCATGATATAGAGTTGGACCAGTAGATAAACTCGTTTGTTTGAAATCCATATAGCCGCAGTTTTTAGTACATCTACGTTTTTATTCTTATTTGTATAATATGTTTCCCAATAATTTGGCCACATTTCCCACAAGTACCATACAATACTATTCGCTGCTTTGAAATTAATCATTAACATTAGAGTAATTGTTTCAGTCTAAAATGTTGTATATATGTTTAAAGGTCACTATAGTGAACAGAACTAATAACTATTCAGGTCTGTTACTGTAAAAGAACTTTAAGCAACGTTTATAAGCTTTACATGCTGTTACAAAGCAGACAAAAGACATGATTTTTTTTTTTTTTTAAAAGCCGTCGTCATTACAAATTTCCACATTGTAATTTAACACTTAAAAAAAGTCACCACAAATGCAGGGTAAGTCAGTAGGACTTGGATGAAGGCTAATAGGTGGTTCCTCAGAAACACATGAAGCTATCTAACCCGTTTTTCATGATCTCATGTACCTTATAGCAGCAATAAACGGTCGTTCTTTTACCAGTCTCTGCTTCCTCTCTCTCGAAAAGATAAGACAAAAAAAAAGCACTTTGTTCCATTACCTGGAAAGCTGTAAAGTTTCCCATCAAAGGTTGTAAGTTTATCTTTGATAACTATCTACACAATTTTAGAATTACTTCCTTGTGTTGAGCATCCACTTTACAAGTCCTTGTGAACGAGCTGTTACTGTTGAACGACTCCTACTTCTGTTATAAAAAATGGACACCTTCTGACTCATCAATGAATTCAACGGTCTTCGTACCTGTACACAACCGTGTGTTTAACAGGATACAGCACACAGCAAATCCACTTCTGTTTCTATCCTTCCACATGCAATTGTGAGGTAAGACATCACACACATGCTTTTTAAATATGCATGGATGTACAGGTCAAAGCACATAGGAGGTTACATTAAAATAGTGGTGATTACACTCAACATTTGGACCTCTAACACAATACCCAAATACAATATCAAGCTATACAATAGACCGAAATACAATAACCATCATCATCATCAGGCATTAAAAATATACTCGCTACTTATTCATAAACACCTCCGGATTTGTACAAGATGTATTTCAGTGTGTCTTTGTTTTTGTGTCTTATCTCATGACCCCCATCTGAATTGGAGTTCATCCATAAACACCTACACAGCGACATTAAAACTAAGTCTGGGTTTGTCTTAAAGGTCACAAAGTCAGAAGCCTCAGCTCCGTGTCTCAGGCTGTGTACAACGTGTCCATCCTACAGCTCACCAACATATCCTGTGTAATATGGGGATGTTGTAGCCGAGTAGTTAAGGTGCCGGATTATCAATCAGAAGGTTGTGAATTCGAATCCCACGTCCACCAAGCTGCCACTGTTGGGCCCCTGAGCAAGGCCCTTAACCCAAAATTGCTCAGTTGTATAAAGATTAGATAAAAAAAAAATTGGATATAAGGGCTTCTGCTAAATGCTGTAAATGTAAATATCCTACTGTAAAAATAGCACAGTTAGCTCAGCTAGCACGTTAGCAAAACCTAGTGTTTTTAACGTAAGGTCTCATTTCTTTAATAGCGTCTGTGCATGAAAATAACAGAAATAAATAACGAAAGACTCTAGCAAAGAAAGCAAGCGAGTTATTTCTTAATAAAGGGGTAACAAATGACACTTAATACCTCTCAGGTCCCGTACAAACTAAGCTTTAGACGAGCTAATGAGCTGAACGTGAAAGAACGCTAACTGTTAGCTAGCTGTGCTATTCGTTTAAACACCTCTATATAGTATACACAAAATTAACTCCTATTTAGATAACAATTAAATCCTTAAACAAACAAAAAAAATTGTGAAGTAAAGCCAGATGATCCAGTAAAAAGACAAGCCAAGTTGTTAAGTAATTATTCACAACCTGCTAGCATTAGCTATGTTAAACTCCATCAGCTAGCTAGTAATATATACTTACTATTTGAAGATCTTGTTTTTTCTTGCCTTTGTTGGTCTGAATATAAATAGTATTAAATCAACCAGCAGGCTGATTTAAACCAGCAGGTTTACTGGAGATGTTGGTCGGGATGAAGTGCCGTGAAGTCCGTTGGTTTGCTAATGCTAATACCAATGCTAATGCAAAATAGTTGTTACATTTTATAACTGCGTTATTAAGCCTTATTGAACACGGACCTGTGCTAAAGCACCATGAAATAAAAAAATATATAATATAGATAAATAAAATAAGTAAATAACTTCAATCGCAACAAAGTAGGTTGGTTTCCTTGTTACCTTAGCAACAGTATCATAGCATGATTAGCTAGTTAGCTATCGTGAACAAAAAAAGAAAAACATAACCGTAATTAGCTAAAATAGATATGTTAGAAACATAAGCTGGCGTTTAAAATCACTATTTCAGATAAACGATGTCCCATTAGCTAGACAGATAGATTAGCAGATAGAAACCTGGCTAGCTATTCAGTTAGCTGTCTTACAGTGGTTCATATCCAGCTAACAACAGGGGACTAAATTCAGAATTCAGTAACTAAAGAAGTAACAGAGTTCATAACCAGAGTTACCACCTAAGTATTAGCTTTAACATTAGCTACAGATAAATAACTAGCAACTAGGTTCTTTTCTCCAGCTAACAGACTAGGCTCAGACTCATCTATCTATATATCTAGCTATTTTATTTATCTATAGATCTGAAAACAACACTAGTAACTCGTGTAACCATGAATCAGTCTAACATACAGCTTTGGTCACAAAAATAACCCCCTAAAATCACAGCAGTCCTGGAGCTCCAGGAGTCCTGAGAGAGAAAGCTACATCATCTCTTCCTTCCTGCTGCAGTGTGTAAAGAGCAGCACGGCTTCTGGATCCAGTGCCCCGCTGTTCCGCCACCTTCACTCCTCATTGTGGGAACCGCTGCTGCCCTCCGCTGGGGCATTTCGGCTCTCACACACCGCAGCTGTCCTGCTGCCCTCCACTGGGGCATTTCACTTCTCATACTCCCAACACTGCCTTACTGCCCTCCACTGAGGCATTTTACTTCTCATACTCCCAACACTGCCTTACTGCCCTCCACTGAGGAATTTTACTTCTCATACTCCCAACACTGCCTCATTACCCTCAACTGGGGCATTTCACTTCTCATACTCAGAACACTGCCGTACTGCTCTCAACTGGGGCATTTCACTTCTCATACTGCCAACACTGCCTTACTGCCCTCCACTGGGGCATTTCACTTCTCATACTCCCAACACTGCCTTACTGCCCTCCACTGAGGCATTTTACTTCTCATACTCCCAACACTGCCTTACTGCCCTCCACTGAGGCATTTTACTTCTCATACTCCCAACACTGCCTTACTGCCCTCCACTGAGGCATTTTACTTCTCATACTCCCAACACTGCCTTACTGCCCTCCACTGGGGCATTTTACTTCTCATACTCCCAACACTGCCTTACTGCCCTACACTGAGGAATTTTACTTCTCATACTCCCAACACTGCCTCATTACCCTCAACTGGGGCATTTCACTTCTCATACTCAGAACACTGCCTTACTGCTCTCAACTGGGGCATTTCACTTCTCATACTGCCAACACTGCCTTACTGCTCTCAACTGGGGCATTTCACTTCTCATACTGCCAACACTGCCTTACTGCCCTCCACTGGGGCATTTCACTTCTCATACTCCCAACACTGCCTTACTGCCCTCAACTGGGGCATTTCAGTTATCATACTCCCAACACTGCCTTACTACGCTCCACTGGGGCATTTCACTTCTCATACTCCCAACACTGCCTTACTGCTCTCAACTGGGGCATTTCACTTCTCATACTGCCAACACTGCCTTACTGCCCTCCACTGGGGCATTTCAGTTATCATACTCCCAACACTGCCTTACTACGCTCCACTGGGGCATTTCACTTCTCATACTCCCAACACTGCCTTACTGCCCTCAACTGGGGCATTTCACTTCTCATACTCCCAACACTGCCTTACTGCCCTCCACTGGGCATTTCACCTTATTATTATTCCCAATAATAATAATAATAATAATAATAATAATAATAATAATAACAAACAGTGCTGCATTATCTCTACTAGTTAATTTATATTTTATTGTTTTATTAATTTAATGCAGTTTGTGTAAGTGAAGTTTAATTTAGCGACCAGTAGGTGTCACTAAAGCGCATTCGAAAATAGTGACAGAGACAACGAGGAAAAAACGGTCTTGTTACAAATCACATATAGTGCACTACATAGGCTGCATAGGTTATAGTGGCGTATGTATTAAATACCCCACGAAGTGCACTTGAATAAGTGTTAGGGTACGACTAGGGTTTGAGACAGCGTAACGGTTATCTAAACACCGGTGTTAGGTTGGTATTAGCAACCGGAGTAGCAACAAGAAGGTTAATCAACACCTTATGAATTTGGTGTTTATAAACATTACAGTGTCTTTTATGAAGCTCGATGTGTGCAGAATTAAATAATGAATCTTGGGTGAGTGCACTTTTATATAGTGTTTGGTTTATGGTTTATTTAAATTTCCTTGCTAGCTTGCTGTGTTTATGTCTGTGACTGAAACATCAGCAACGGCGTCAGAGTTTTCTGTTTATTATAATACTTTTATCCAACTAACTTCATCATTTTACGTGTTTAATGTGTTCATATTAACGTATTTGGGTAGCTAACCTTAACACGGTGGTTATGAGACACTAACAGCTACATTTTCAGATTAGATTAGATTAGATCTTACATAGAGAATGAGCATGTGTTTTAAAAGTAGATGAGTTTATATGTTATATTATTTATCTATCACACAGTAAATGACTCTGTAATTCTAGGCAATTAAATGATTCAACAATATGTGAAAAAAATTGCAAACAAGTTTAAATATAATGTAACCTGTGAGATTTTCTTTTGTTTATCTTTTTCATTCCTTGTTTACCTGATTATGTGGTTATTAGTATCCATTGACATCCGTGATTTATATTTGATCTGGAATTAAATTAAATTTTAATTTATTTCTATAGCACTTTTTTTTTTTTTACAATTGACGTTGTCTCAAAGCAGCTTCAAAGACTAATATAAATATTAATATAATACAAAATTCAAGATTAATATTAGATTATATTTAAATGTGTTTGTATTTATCCCCAATGAACAAGTCTGAGGTGACTCAGGCGACTGTGGTGAGGAAAAACTCCCTTAGATGGTAAAGGAAGGAACCTTGAGAGGAACCAGACTCAAAGTGGAACCTCATCCTCATGTGGGTGACACTGGAGGGTGTGATTATAAATATACAGTCTGATAAATGTCGTATCGATGAGGAGATTGTTGTCCTCAAAGGCCACATGGAGTTGGCATCTCCTCTTTAGTATAGCATAGTCTACCTGGAGCTGGTAAATCTCTATATGCCTCAGGATCCTCACAGAGTCGGCCTCATCTCAGTGGAGGTCCAAAATCTTAAAACAATCGGAGCTGGTACAATTTCTGGATGCCTCGGGATGGGTAGAAAGAGAGAAGCAGTGGAGGTGGATTAACGTAGCTGCTGTTCATAATATTATGAAGCGCTAGATGATAGAGTGAATCAATCAGTATATATGTTTTTGTTGATGTATCTCTCCCTTTGGTATTTTATGCCACAAAGCTGTTAACGTAATGTTGACCGACAGGCAGATTAATACAGGACATGACTTAAAGCTTTAATTCAGTACGGTTTTATTTGTATAGCACTTTAAAAAGTACACATTCTCACGAATCATCTTTACACAAAACCAGATTTAGCTTTAGATCTCTAATGATCAAACCAAAAGTGATAGTGGTGAAGAGAAGTCTTTATAATAAGGATGTTCAGTGTGTGGTATATAATGAACAAGTGTCAGATCAGTATTTATGATTACAGGTGAGATTATCCACTCAAGCAAGATTGAGACTTGGACATAAACCTTAATGTTTTCTTGGTTTTCTGTTCTTTTACTTTTTTTTTTAACAGTGATGGCCTGATGTTTGAACTTGAGAATGGGAAGCCCAAGCTTGTATTGGCCCACTATGGTAAAAAAGAATTTAATTAATTATTCTCTTCAATTGTTTGCACAGCTGTTTTTATATTGATTGTACATTTTCCTCTTACCCCAACAGGCGAGTCAAAGGCCTCCAGTAAGATGGGATTTTATCAAGTAAGTATGTGGTGCAGTTTTTTCCCCTCACAAATGGACTCTGATGTAGAGAATTTTATCTTGTAAGGAGAACTTTTAAATCCTGTCTAAATAATGTTTCTGCTCATACCAGGTTTCTCAGAAGAACAAGCCACTGAAAGCCACAGCCACCTCTAAACAGGGTCCTAAAGAAGAGGAACGATGGAAGAGGGACAAGAAGTGTAGAGACACTGGAGCTGTCAATCAAGCCGAACATGGCAGCCGAAAGAGCAAACTGAAGAGCAGGACGGATCGCTGCAGCGTCATCGGGGTGGTCAGGGTCCAGTCAGACGAAAAAACCAAGTCCTCCAACGAAACATCAAACGTTCTAGAGAAGACCGTAAAGGAGAGTTTAGTGTGTTTAACTCAAGAACAGCTTCAGCAGATCCTCAACAGCATCAGGGCAACAGGGCAAAACATCCAAGAAGACTCTGCAGCTCGCATCCAGAACGGTGAGTGTTTGTTTGAGTCAGTGAATTTTATATATTGCTCTGAGTGTAGCGTTGTGTAAACTGACTCTGTCACACAAACAGGAGCAGCTACAAAAGAGGAAGAAACTGAAACATTGCCTAGTGCAACTGTAGAGGACCAGCAAGTAAACTCCCAAAAAAAAGGAAATGAGGAAAAGTAAGTTAACTGTTCAGCATTAAGCGATACAGACATTTTGACAGCCGAAATCCGATACCAGTGACTTTATGAAGAATTCACAACCTCGCCTTTTTCTGTCGTCCAGCAAAGATCATTAGCAATATGTAACAAATGTGGTGATAAACATGTTTACAGATTTTTAAGCTTTGTAAAACCTTTCTAGTCAGGTAGTTTTAGTAAAGGATAAAATATAGGAAAGTTGTCAGAGTGAAAACCCAATTCTGCAGGTTAGAAATGAGACCATGCTGCTGTTACATGGCTTACTGTACATTCCCATGTTGACTAAATACTTGTTATAAAACCAGATTTATTTAGCCCCTCGTCCGCAGTAAAACCTCTGCAGTGATCATTTCTACACTTTGAGCAGACTGCATATTTAAATGTGCAATTTGTAAGGTTTAGAAGTGTTACCATACTTATTTCAGTTGTGGTACTCTATTATTACGAGGACCATCAGGAAATCTGACATTTGCAATATGTAATGAATTTTCTGGCTTCAGTTTTTACTTTTCCAGCTTTAACCGAAATAGCCAAACACAAGTAGTTTGTCTCTTTCTTGAGACAAATAGCATACACCGTTTTAGTAAAAGAGTAAAAGCCTTTTAGGAGACAGTTTTTGGGTGGAATGGAAAGACTTTTATCATTATTGTGATTCACTGTGCAATCAGTAGATTAATTAAAAATAAATAAATAGGACACACAGTTTAACAGCTTCTAATAAAGAAGCTAATCATGAACTATGTTTTATAGAGTGTCGCATTTTATCCTGCATAAACATTAGTCACATGTTATAGTCTCGTCTACATATTCAAATACAGGAAGCAAAATGTCAAGCACTCAGGAAGTTACAGTATCTCACAGAAGTGAATACACCTCTCATGTTTTTGTAAATATTTTCTCATATTTTCTCATGTGACAACACTAAAGAAATGACACTGTGCTACACTATAAAGTGTACTATAGAGTGTACAGCTTGTATAACAGTGTACATTTGCTGTCCCTTTAAAATAACTCAACACACAGCCATTAATGTCTAAACCGCTGGCCACAAAAGTGAGTACACCCCTAAGTGAAAATGTCCAAATTGGGCCCAAAGTGTCAATATTTTATGTGGCCACCATTATTTTGCAGCACTGCCTTAACCCTCTTGGCATGGTGTTCACCAGAGCACCACAGTTTGTCACTGACGTGCTCTTTCACTCCTCCATGATGACATCACAGAGCTCCACCTTCCCTTTGAGGATGCCCTACAGATGCTCAATAGGGTTTAGGTCTGGAGACATGCTTAACCAGTCCATCACCTTTACCCTCAGCTTCTTTAGCAAGGCAGTGGTTGTCTTGGAGCTGTGTTTAGGATCATGCTCTGCTTCTGTATGTTACAGTACATGTTGGCATTCATGGTTCCCTCAATGAACTGTAGCTCCCCAGTGCCAGCAGCATACGGTCTGAGCACTGACAGACTGACCCCCTACCCCTTCAACCTCTGCAGCAATGCTGGCAGTATTCATACGTCTATTTCCCAAACACGACCTCTGGATATGGCACTGACCACGTGCACTCAACTTCTTTGGTTGATCGTGGCGAGGCCTGTTCTTAGTGGAACCTGTCCTGTTAAAGCGGTGTAAGGTCTTCGCCAGAGTGCTGCAGCTCAGTTTCAGGATCATATAACCTACGCCATCTTTATTACGAGCAACAATTCTTTTTTCAGACCCTCAGAGAGTTCTTTGCCATGAGGTGCCATGTTGAACTTCCAGTGACCAGAATGAGAGAGTGAAAGCGGTAACACCAAATTTAACACACCTCATTGGGCCCAATTTGGACATTTTCATTTAAGTGAAATTGACGTGACATACGGCTAAGTACGGTGACCCATACTCAGAATTTGTTCTCTGCGTTTAACCCATCCAAAGTGCACACACACAGTGGTGAACACACACACACCGTGAACACAGACCCGGACCAATGGGCAGCCATTTATGCTGCGGCGCCTGAGGAGCAGTTGGGGGGGTTCGGTGTCTTGCTCAAGTGCACCTCAGTCGTGGCCCGAGTCTCGAACCAACAACCTTAGGGTTAGGAGTCAGACTCTCTAACCATTAGGCCATTAGGCTTTTGTGGCCAGCGGTTTAGACATTAATGGCTGTGTGTTGAGTTATTTTGAGGGGACAGCAAAGTTACACTGTTATACAAGCTGAACACTCACTTTATATTGTAGCCCTGTGTCATTTCTTCAGTGTTGTCACATGAAAAGATATAAAAAAAGAAATATTTACATAGACATGAGGGGTGTACTCACTTCTGTGAGATACTGTATATATAAATGGGTATAGATTTTGTTTGTTATATCATATGCAGGACAGTGTGTAGATGTATGCATTTGACATTCTGTTTTTTCTTGATACAGAACCCCGAGCGATTCCACCGCAACAGGTCTGTTCAGCCCTTATGGAGAATGCGAGCAGAAGAGAGACACACTCAAGGCTAAAAAAGAGCAATGGAGAAGAGAGCTAGGTATAAAGTGGGGTAGTGTCTGATTGCACAATCTGTACTAGACACCTTTGTGTAGAGACTGCCATGTCATTTAATATTAATCATGGCTTTGTTGAGAAAGCTGGAGGCTGAAGGGATAAAGATGGACTGCTTGTGCTGGACTGGTTTAGATGGCGTGACGTGTTTTAGTGCATGTTTTCTGTTCACGTACAGACGAGCAGATGGCACTTAAAAAGCAGCAGAAAGAGAGCGCGGAGGTGCTGGCTCATAGGGAGCAACACCGAGGCACGAAAGTCGGAACCAGATCAAGTGACCAGCTATCAGGGGTAAGCCATAATGCAGAACCTTTTCTTTTGTGTGAAATAAATAAATTCACCATGTGGTGATGCTCCTACTAAATGGAATTTTTAACATTATTGTGTATGAACATTTAACCCTAAATCTTGTTAGTATTCCGGTGAATCATCATAGTGAACGTGACACACTCCTGCTTGTAATTACTTACTACAGCACTGCCGAATTCTCAAATCTGAGATATTTAGTGGTTTATTTAAACGTCTCCTTGTTGGTATGTTTTCTGCTACGGGAAAGACTTAGACAGAGGAGTTTCCAGTTTTGTGTTACATGACAAAATATATATATTTTTTGTCTTATTTACATATCAGGCTGGGAAGTAAAAGTGTTTATTATTGCTGTTTAAAAGTGAAATTAACACTAGCATCACGTGTGAATGGCATGGAACTGTAACATTCTCCCCCTGTGGACCACATATTACCCCATAGGAAAAGAAAAGAAAAAAAAACAACAAAATATTTACACCGCCGCTGGTCAATCTCTTAGTAAGTCAAGGTCTAACATTTATTTACCAAAACCATCCAGACTGTACACAATAAACTCTGTCTTCAAAGTGAATATTCTGTCTTCAAAGTTGATATGTTAGAAGCAGGGAAAATGGGCGAGCGTAAGGATTTGAGTGAGTTTGTTCTACCCAAATAGTTATGGGTAGATGACTGGGTCAGAACATCTTAAAATCTGCAGCTCTTTTCGAGTGTTCCCAGTCTGTAGTGGTCAGTATCTATCAAAAGTGGTCCAAGGAAGGAACCGTGGTGAACCAGCGACACGGTGATGGGCAGCCAAGGCTCGGTGATGCACATGGGGAGCGAAGACTGGCCTTTGTGGTCCGATCCAACAGACGAGCTACTGTAGCTCAAAATATCTGACCCCTGTCCACTAACACCGGGCACGTGAGCATCGGAGCTGGTCCACGGATCAATGGAATAATGTGGCCTGGTCTGATGAATCACGTTTTCTTTTACATCATGGCCGTGTGCATGTGCATTGCTAACCTGGGGAACACATGGCACCAGGATGCACTATGGGAAGAAGGCAAGCCGGCAGAGGCAGTGTGATGATTTGGGTAATGTTCTGCTGGGAAACCTTGGGTCCTGCCATCCATGTGGATTTTACTACCTACCTAGGCATTGTTGCAGACCATGTATACCCTTTCATGGAAACGGTATTCCCGGTTGGCTGTGGCATCTTTCAGCAGGATAACGCGCATTGCTTTGTGCAGCTCTAGGCTTCCCTCTGTACAGATGAATAGAGATGCTGACTTGTGGCCTTGTGTGCTTCAGTATTTCTGCTTTTGTTGTCTGTAACATAACAAATTTCTTTAAATAGGTGCAAGAGCACAGAACAGAACAGACTCGCACAGAAACCACAAACAAGCAGCCACCAGCTCCTCATATACATAGCAACATGAAGACTCTTCCCTCTGCTATCCGCTCCGCATTTGTACTGGGGGTAAGGTTTAGTTTATATCCCTGCTTGGAGACATCAATCAAAAGTACAACAAATGTGAGACTTGTGTATGTACAGTCTCTATTTTAGACATGAGTGTGATAATTATTTAAATATAAGTACAATGCATAATCTCTGCAATACTAAAATGCACAATAGGATTTGTGTAGAAGTATGGCCTTGTCATAAAGGGCCCACTAAACCTGCCCATGTACGTTTGATCTTGTATTTGATAACCGGATAGGAGGCCACACCACTGGAGCAGGCGTTCAGTGAAGAGAAGAAAGAGCAGCAGAGACGCTGGCTGCAGGAGTTGGAACAGCAGAGAGAGGAAACCAAACTGCGCAGGAAACTGGAGAAACAGAGCCAGAGTCAGGTACATCCATCTGGACACTGCAGTTAGTTACTGTCTGAGATTCCTGTATGATTGATTACACTTACTGTACCCTCCACTGGTACACCTGCACTTTCAGGGTTTTATAAAAAATCTGCTTATCAGCCAATGCAAAAAAAAACATGCAGCTTCAAGTATTGTTCATATTATACATCAAAATGTGACTAGTGGTGCGAAGGATGTTGGTAGTTGATCTCTTGGGTTCTCTCACCCTCACTCAGTAACTCTCTCTCTCTCACACACACACACACACACTAGTCCCAAGAGTTTACACAGAATGGAGGGTTTGCAGGCTGAAACATCTTGCTGATGAGTGAGCTCAAAGGAGAAAGACCGGCCTGGTCTGGACTGACCGCATTTAAACTGGATTTGCATGAATTTATTAATTCTGTTGCTGTTGGCTGAACGGATAACTGTATTAATGAGCACATGTTCCCACTAAAATGAAAACTGACTAGCTATCTGTCAGCTGTAACAAGGTATTTAAGTTTCCATATCTGTTTCTTCTTTTAGGCAGAGGATCACGAGCGCTGGGCCATGCACTTTGACTCCTTTCAGCGGCGTCTCCCAGTACAGCCTGCTTCTATTGCAGAGCTCGATGTGGAAAGCTCTCTCTCCCATCACCGCGCCCCCTCTCAGGCTCTATCCGCTGCCTGGGAGGCCATGAGCTCATATGGATTGGACAGTATGGGCAGAGCCAGTGTGGACACCACTCAGGGCTTTCAGCCAAAGCCCAGGTCCAGGTGAGAAATATAAACTCAAACATTACAGCACTTAGTGTTCACATACACTGTACAAATATGTACATACTTGACACCTGAAGATGTTATTCAAATGGTCATGTAAACAGTAATCTAGGATAACTAATATTGTATTCAATTTGTTACTGGTTTTCAATAACCCTGGATTGTCATTTAATAATTTGGAACAGCTTTACCAGATTGAGGCAGTAAACAGAAGTTACAGTATCTCACAAAAGTGAGTACACCTTCACATTTCAGCAAGCATTTTATTATTTGTTCTCAAGGGACAAAACTATAGAAATAAAAATTGGATATACTTTAGAATAGCCAATGTGTTGCTTGTATAGCAGTATAGCTTTACTGTCCTCTAAAAAGAACTCAAAATGCAACCATTATTGTCTAAATAACTGGCAACAAAAGTGAGTACACCCTAAGTGAACATGTCAAAACTGTGTCAATATATTGTATGAGCAGAATTGTTGTTAAATACTGCCTTAATCCTCCTGGGCATGGAATTTAGCAGAGCTGGATGTTAGACACATGGCGCTTCTCCACCTTCCGCTTGAGGATGCCCCACAGGTTGACCAATAGGGTTCAGGTCTGAAGACATACTTGGCCACTCCATCACCTTCACCTTCACCTTCAGCTTCCTCAGCAAGGCAGTTGTCATCTTTGTGGTGTGTTTGGTGTCATTATTATGTTGAAAAACTGCAGTTCGGCCCAGTTTCTGAAAGGAGTTTCTCATGTTCTGCTTCAGAATGTTACAGTACATATTGTAATCCACGTTTTCCTCAATAAATGGCAGCTCCCCAGTACCAGCAGCACTCATGCAGCCTCAGACCATGATGCTGCCACCACCATGCTTGATTGTGGGCAAGACACAATTTTCTTGGCACTTCTCACCAGGGTGTCGTCACACATGCTGGACACCATCTGAGCCAAACAAGTTTATCTTAGTCTTATCAGACCACAGGACATATTTCTAGTAATTCATGCTTTTGGACAAGTTGTCTTCAGTAAGCTGTTTCCAGGCTTTCTTGTGAGCCAGCTTCAGAAAAGGCTTCTGGGACGACGGCCATGCAAACTGACTTGTCGCAGCGTGCAGCGCATGGTCTGAGCCATGACAAGCTGACCTTCCGTTTCTGCAACCTCTAAAGCGATGCTGGAAGCACTTCTGCACCTAACGCACAGCACGAGGACCCAACTTCTGGAACCCGTCTTTGAAAACCTTTCTATGGCCCTGGCCACTGTAATGTAATTCTGTTTCAGGGTGTTACCGATCTTCTTATAGCCTATGCCATCATTGTGGAGATTCTAATCTCACAATTCTAATTCTGAAATCCTCAGAGTGTTCTTTGCCACGAGACGCCATGTTCAACATGCATTGTTGACGTTACGAGAGAATTGCACCAAATTTGAACTGCTCTAATACAAGATACACAAACGTGTATGGTCCTGTTAGGCTAACAAAGACATGAACATGATGAATAGGACATGTGGCTTTGCATGGTTATACAACGTACAGCTGTGATCACTTAGTGTTTACTCACTTTTGTTGACATTAAAATAAAGTAAAGAGGACAGAAAATCTATACCACTATACAAGCAGCATATTGACTACTCTTAAATATATCCAAATTTCATTTCTATAGTATTGTCTCTTGAGAAGATATACTGAAATGCTTGCTGAAATGTGAGGGGTGAAATGTGAAGGAGATACCGTATGTGCAATTAATAAATATTAGCCTTTACAATTCTTCAATGCTAGGCGTATTGGCAGACAGCATAAGCCACTGCCCTGGATGAAGAGGTCACTGATTTGTCACTGATACAGCACACTTCTATAGAAACACAATTTTCACTAAGATATGTGTCACTAACACATTCTGTTCACAAAGCTCGAAAAGTGTCACTTTCAGGCAAATATATAATAATCTAGTTTCTGAGCTGTGAACCCAGTGCCAGGGGGAATGTAAGATATGTAGTAATATATGTCGGATAAATGTAATCACTCGATAAGAGCATCTGCCAAATGTAAATGTTTTATGTAGCTACCTGCGTACCATGACGTCACTCCTGGATCCAGCTCAGATAGAGGAGCGCGAATGGAAGCGCGTGAAACAGCTTGAACATCAGGTGGGTTTTAAAGCAGAAACTAATCCTTTCATCACAGACAAGTGACTCCAGTATTTTGACTCGACAATTTTACTCGCCTATTCCAAAAACCTTTTTGCACTGAAACCTAAGAATAAATGTTTAGCTGTGTATGTGTAGATCAGAACTCCCACACCTATGACTGCAGCCTTCTCAGTAACTGTAAGTAATGCAAGTGATGACGACGTGTATCAGTTTTCCCATTATTAGCAGGTTTAAGTGCGGTCTGTGTGAGGGGAAATTTTGCTTTGTGTTATTCGGATGAAGTTTAGCACTACACTAATCAAATTGTGTAATCATGCGTCATAATTCATACCAGCGAGCTATCGAGGCTCAGGTGGAAGAGCGGAGGCGACAGAAAGAAAAAGAAGAGGCCATTCGTCAGGCCATGGAGCAAGAGGAAGAGCACAGACTCACTAAAGAGAGGGAACTTCTGCAGCAGCAGTACCTGAGAGATACTCAACTACAGAGAGAAAAGGAGGTCCAAAGTTTTTCTTTTAGCAATGCCAAATTTCTTCAGTGTCATACTTGGGCTTTAGAATTAAACTGCCAATTATCCTACCCTGATCTAAGCCAAATGCATTACCGTGCTTTTATGATAATAGACAATCATGGAAAAGGAAATACGAATTTCTGTTGATTGTATTTTAGGAGTCAAAGTCACGCAAAACACAGGAGATGTATCTGAGTCTGCAGAGGGCATCAGAGGAAGCACAGAAAGACAAACACCTACAGAGAATTAAAGACCTGGCTAAGAAAGGCCATGATGTTACTAATCTGATGCGGAGTGAATCTACCTCACAGGGTAAAGTAGTAGTATAATTACATTCTCTTCACACACACTCAAAAATTGTTCAAAATACTCACAAGCTGTCCAACTATTACAGCATCGATTGGTCAAGGTTCAGAGAGTATGCCTACATTGGACTCCATAACAGAGGCCCCACACACAGCCAGAAGAGACATCGCCATTCAGACAGGTAACATATTTCAAACGTTCAACAAAATGTCGTCAAAATTAACGTTTACATTGCTCAAACTAGAACTGCGCAAACTGACGTAGCGCAGTTAAAAAGTGGTCATGACAGCATTTGGGTTCGGGATACATTCTCCGCCAACCCGAGGCACAGAAAGGACCCGTGTCCCACTTGTGTCCCAAATTTCTTTGGTAATTTGTAAAGCTGTTTACATGCAAATGACATCACTGAGGGGGAAATAACATTTTTGTGGTGGGTATGAAGTCATTCACACATGTAGTTTACACAATACTAAGCTGGAGGCTATGACACTCTGTTATTTGTTACATTAGCTAAATCAAGAAGCCACCGTCAGTTAAGTTGCATCTTATTGACACTCCATATTTTAGTTTAAGCCTGATTTCTTATGTTGAACATTTACGTTTACAATCAGAAATGAATCAAGGTAGCCCATCCCCTGAGACCAACGGAGGCAATCAAGCTCGAATCGAATACAAGGCTCCTCCCAATATGAAAAAACCCAGACGTGAAGGCAGACTGGCTGAAAAGAACAGTGGAAAAGAGAACATGTGCAAGGCCACCAAAGAAACAGATCCGTATGAAGCCTACGCTCGAACAGACAAAACCCGCGGACAACAGCAGCTCCTCAAGAGACCAGAGTGGAGAACACAGAGGCCCAAGAAGGCTTTTATTCCTGCGTCAGAGCGTTACCCTGCAGCACTGCAAAAACACAGACAGGAGAACAGGATGCGCAGGCAGATAGAGCTCATGAACCTGGTAGAAAGGAATACAACTTCCAGAACTCCACAACAAGCAGTACCTCCACGACCTGGAAATCCGTCTCATATTCAACGGTGTGCGAACTCAACTAATCAGAATGTAAGCAAATTTGGTATTTCAATAATATGGTCGTTATAATGTACAGGAAGGTGTTGAATTTAATCCGATCTTTGTTGTAGGATAAGGATTCGCGTGCACAATCGGCCTGTCAAAGGTAAATGAAAACAAAATTTATAAGATTTATGTACTCAGCTGCTGAATGTCATTCCTACCACAATGAGTTTTTTTTTAATTATAAAGCTAGTAGAAGACCCATCACCCAGCTATGCTTGAAAATTCTTCCTTTAAAATGTATTAGAATTTGTGAAACTATGACTAAACCTTAAATTTATCCATAAATAGTTTTTTGTGAATAATAAAAATGCGATTTAATATGAATAAAAAATTTAATATGTGCAACATTGATCTTTTGCCCCACGTTCTCCGTCTGCGGCAGAGTTCCCTCTCCGCCCGTCCCTGCACTGAAGCACAGGCTCCAACTTCTTCCTCGAACACACGCAGAAGAAAAGTCGGAAAACTCTGCCAGGCCTCCGTCATCCGATTACGTCCCATACTTGCGCACAGATGAGGTTTACAACCTGGATCCTCTTGCCCCCATCTCCAGACCCGCTACACACGAAGGTGCACAGAGGATACAAGCAGGTATAAACTGTGTACTTTGTGGCCTGCTAGTACAGGAAAATAATACACAAAAATTTGTGTGAGATACAGCAGAGTTACCACCAAGTTGTCTCATTTTCATATGACCACACATCCCAAAGTGTTTTATTCTTCTTATACATCAGTTACTTTCATTAGACTTTTTTTCCCCCTCTTTATTTAAAAATCCTGACGTCTTGCATTTAAAAAGCCATTAACATAATGCAGTTTGGCTGATATAGCCGATATAGATCAAATCAACTTTGAGAACTCTACAGCACTTTAGTATACATCGCGTTTACTTGAACCCACTTGTGCTTCTTAGACGTGAGCAGTAACAGACAGTACACCCCTCTACTGCAGCGGGATCCTCTCCTACACCCTGAGCTGCTGAAGAGCACAGAGAGACAGCAGGCTATTCTCAAAGGCTTGTCTGAACTCAGACAGGTAAAGTACAAAGTCTTAACCTGCTTTATTATTTGCACATCATTTACCCGCTGCTGAAGATTACATGACCAATCTGGATGTCCGTGTCCTTCCAGGGCTTGCTGCAGAAACAGAGAGAGCTAGAAACCAGCATTAGCCCTTTACTGCAGGGGCAAAGCAGAACCCACTCACCAGCTTTCCAGCCCCCGTGAAAGAGAACCACAGAGTATGATACACACAAGCACTAGTTTCTGTCCACAGCGAACACACACTAAGGATACCAATGATCACATTTCTACAGCAAAATAACCATGCACTTTTCATCGACTGGGATTGTTTTTAAACAGTGTTTATGGAGTTTCTAAAGCTATGACCTGATTAATGTGGTTAATATATTATTTATTGGGTTGCTAACTACAAAAGTTCAACCGAACTTCATTTATAACTTGACAATGTGAATTTCTCACCATTTTCAACCAGGTACTTTATTGTTAAGGTTTTAATGTGAATTAAAGTATTTTGGATTTTGGTAAAGTTTGTGTCTTGTTTGGAACAGAACAGGTTTATTTTCTAAACCTTTTAAATTATACATGTTCTAATTTACACCCACAACATTAGTTTGCTAATGTTTTAATTGCTAATATTGTTTCTCTTATTATAATAGAGCTTGTAAATTCTTCTAAACTTTAGAGGTATTTTGCTTGGGGGGGAAAAAAAACATTTTTTGGTCAGGAGCACAAAGAACCATTCCAGGGAAATCTTAAAAGACTCCCAGGATGTATTCCTGCTTTATACCATCACACATACATTCACTCTTAAGGACACTTTAAGACTTTCCTCCTGCATTTAGAAGAAAAAAAACGGTTACCCTAGAATTAGTGTGTTACAGAGAGAACTTTTCTAAACCCCACACTTACAGTAACCCAAGATCAGGATCAAACTTAGGAGCAAAAACAATCGTTAAAAATCAAGCTGCTATACAATTGCTTTTAATGCTCGTTTTTTTTTTGTACAGCTTAAAAAATGTTAACATTAAAAGCAAGGCCATAATTGCCTGTAGTGTTTTCCAAAAAGAAACATAAACCAGACAATAAAACAAAATCTTTAAATACAAATATGGGTTATGTACAAATTGTGAAATGATACAATGATCTGCACATTCAGTAATGAATGGTAGTTCCCTTTTTTCAGTCGGAGAGAAAAAAAAAAAAAAGAAGAAAAAAAAACTATTTACAGGCAGCGCTGGATCACCAGCCACCATAGCCCCCTCTAGGAGGATGTCCTTTGCCTTGGAATGCGGGATGCCGATGCCAGGCGTAGCTCTGGATGAACGGAGTCCGGTGAACTTGTCCCAGTCCAACACTTGGCTGAATTCCCCACATGTTTGTGGCTGTCCCTTGAGCAAAATTGTTCCAGGCCATGTTACTGCTAGGTAAAAGCCTTCTTAGGCCTGAATGTGTGAATGTGTTGTCAACTGAATTGTTCAGTAGCTGGGATCGAAATCCCATAGCGTTGTTCTGAGAAGCTTGAGCACCAGGCCACAAATTGCTGCTTTGCAGCATCCTGTCCATTGTGACTAAAGTATTCATCCCATAAGGCGAACGTCCAGGCACTGGGCGTTTACTACCTCGGCTCCCGTGGCTCCTGCTAGTCGCAGTCTTGTCCACAGACATGGGTCTAGATGAACTCGTGGTGGACACTGTTTCTTTTGTAGTTCCCTGTTCTGATGCCTCCTTTTCCTGATTTGAACCACTCTCAGTGCCACTGATGTTCGGGTTTATTGGGGTCTCGGCAGAAATGCCGCCGTCAGTCGTGCGATTCCAGGTAGGATCTGTGTCACATGTATTACTGGTGGTCTCCATGACTACAGAATCAGTCTTAGACATGCTATCTTGTGCTCCAGAGCCAAAATGTGCCTGTAGCACCGTGACAATTTCTGAAGCAGACACAGCTTCGGCATGAATGTGCTCTCTTTGCCTGACTTCCTCCATTTGACCCAAAGCCTGATTTGAATGAACGTCATCATCCGAAGGGCCCTGAGGAACAGACGAAGGCCTGTCGCTCTGTCCTAGGAAGCCGTGAAGAGGATTGGTACCTGTAGAACATGGTGATATTTGGCCTGTGTGGGAACTTGCTTGCATTCGGGCATTTCTAAAACTGGAAATGACGTCTCTCAGAGCTTTATAATCGGATTCCCTTGGAATCACAGTGGTGGGTGACGGTAAACTAACTATTGTTGCTTTGTCTTTTACTGTATGGTCAGATAAACCAGGGTCTGGATCGGTCAGTGGACAAGGATGCAAGTCTGCGCAGACAGAGGGTCTTTCATCGTGGGCAGATATTCTGTCTAGGCTGTGAATTTCAGAGCATAGTCCCATGTCCTCATCCATCACTAAAGTCACAAACAACATTACACGTTAAAGACAAGTGTTTGAACATTAGCGAGTTTTAACTTGTTACAAAATTTGAAAGCATTACAAATAGAACATTTCTTTAATGCATTCATGTTTACTTACATATTGGGGATGTGGGACAGGAATGCAGCTCTGAAGGTGCTGGTTTGTCTCCTGCTTCACCGATCAGACTGGCCATACTATACAGGAGGTCATCAATGTTCGCAACAACGATACCGCTGTTAGAATAGTGTGGAAACATCTTAAAGCGACGCTCTGTTAAAGAAAATGAAACACAAAAGATAAATTTAGCCTGACTGGCTTTTTTTGTGTGTGTCCATCATATCTTAGCAGCAGAAATGTTTGTAGCACATTAGCGCATCAGTATTCAATGTACCAGTGTTATATCCAAGAATCACCTGTGAGATAAATTACGTGACGCTGTCGAGTGTTCTGAGCCTGAAGCTTCACCAGACAGTCCAGGTCCGGCGCTTGGTGTGACGGAGCGTCACACTCGTGATATGGCAGAAACTCGACTATTTGTTTCTTGTGGTAGGTCATGAGGAGGTTCAGTACGTTCAGGGCTTCACTTTTACACCTGACAAAACATACAGTTCACGTAACGTACAGAATCGGGCATTTTGTTGGGTTTATGCGATGCTGAGAGAAAATTCAGTCGAGTCTAAAATTATTGCCACCGTTTCAGTAAATGGGCAAAAAATATGTAATGGAATAAAAATGTTGACAGATAGTTGGTGACAACTCAAGTGATGGATGTAAAATTACATAAGCTGTAAAAACGTAGGCATATAAAAAGTGCAGACACATGAGCAGTGAGATCTTTATACATCAGTTAGTGATTATTTCAGAACAAACCTGCTTTGCTCTTTGACCTTTTTGTGAGTTTTACAATGTACCCGCCATCTCCACGGACTCTCGGGTGTGTTAAGCTCCTCAAGATACTGAAGAAGAACCTGAAGTCTCTCTAGAAAAAAGAAAAACAAAAACAAAAAAACATTTCCAATACACTTGAAACCTGTAGGAGGGAGAAGATGATGCTTCAAAAATAAATAAATAAATACCATAGAAGGGTTTCTTATAAAAAAAATAAATAAATATTCACCCTGTGCGATGAAGTCAGGATTAAGAACGAATTCATCAGAGACGATGAAGCCGCCAGAAACGAACAGTTCGTTGTAGGTGTGATTCTTGATGTCGTCAAGACTGTCGACTCCAGCAAAGCTCACGGATCTCAGCTTTTTTAGAGACACTAATGCAGGAATCTTTGAGTACAAAACACAAGTATACAACGTTTAATGAAGTGGTTACTAAAGCAGTCCAGGTGATTTCTTTAACCAAGCACGAGATGCACGCAGTCAGTAGAAAAACATATTTTAGTTTCAATCTAAATTTCAGGATTATCTAAGGATTATCCCAGTTGTTCGGCACAAATGAGCACGGCTGGAAATTCAGCCGTAGGTACGAGGGAGCTGGTGATCACGTGCGTGCTGATATTCAGACCGACAGCACAATGGAAAGCTGACATGTTTGACTTACCTTATGGATATGGGCAGCAATGTCTATATTTTGAATGACTATCAGGAGTTTGTCTTGACTGTCCTTCTTCTCGAGAAAGGTCCGAGGATCGCACTCTGGGTTGCCGAGCCTTGTTAAATAGTCCTGCGACGGATGCAAAGAAAGATAGTTTAGAAAGTTTATTAAAAAGGATAGAAAGGACGCATACTTTGTAGCTACAGCTACCTCATGTGAACACTGGTCTAACTTGCACAAAACAGATCGAGCAGCAGATCAATGGAAAATTAGCACTGAAAGGCTACGGATAAAGCGAGAGGACCTGGATTGTGAACAAATGAAGGATGAATTGCATTAAGCTCGAGGCTATGAATATGAACAGTACATATCACACGTCAATACGAACTCATTTAAAGCAGAGAGAATAAACTTCACTTCAATGAAACTTCAACATATTTCACGGTCTGGTTGTTTTAAACATTTGGCTTTTGGGGTCAGGGTTTCTTTTTTCTTTTTAATATAAGCCTGCTGTCAATGCAAAAGGTCAATGGAATGAAGAAATCTCATGAAACTCATGAAAGAGGATCAAAATAGATTTTCCTTCTAACTTTGGTGTCACCCAAAGCTAGTCTCTAGCTAGTCTCTGTTCTTACGGGTTGTTTTCAGCTAAATAATTAATAATGAATAGAAACAAACTCGGAGGATCGTTAGCTGAAGCGGAGCTAGTTCATGTTAACAAGATTTTATTTCCCACATGCATTAAGCTACAGTAATTTTCAGCTCCGTTAAAATATTTTGCCTGGTCTGCATCCAGATCAGTTCTCGATCTCCGAGTTAGAGGATGACGACAGAACGTGATGGCGAACTGTGCTGAGAACGGACCGCCACCTGAATAATACGTAGTCGGCAACATTTTGTATCTCTGATGGTGGGTTTACGTGAGAAAGCTACTAAACTGGTAACTCAATATATTAGTAGAATGTATATCAGAAGGCGTACAAGTACCCGCTCATGCCATGACATGCTGTACCTTTATTTCCCAGCATACATCACTCTCATCATCCACACAATAGATGTAGAAGTGGATGGTGTTCTTTTGTACATCACTTATGATCTTCTTCAGGTTGTTGAACACCTCGGGTTGTAGCTGACTAATAACGTCGCTGAAGGCATCCGGATCCGGTTCTAGAAGCGCGGGTTCATTGTTTGCTGCTCTGCTGCTAGCCATGCTTTCCCCTGCATCGGAGATCCCCCAACTGTTATTGGACGAGTTTGAAATCCTGCCTTGATGGAGTTTAAGCCTTTCACTCCTCCCTGTGCTCTGCTCTGCCTGCGTTAACCCATTTATCATTGGCATATCATGAAAATGTTGCTGGTGGTCCTCTATGAGGGTGGAAGGATTGAAGGTTAGCGCAGGTTTCGCCGCAGAGCTGGGAGAGTGAGCAGGTGCATTAACGAGAGGAGAAGAAGAGACAGGAAGTACTTCAGGAGCCGAAGAAGAAACGAACGTCGTGTTATCCCTTCTATTCATCTGGGGATCCAAGAAAGCGCTTACGGTGTCTCTGAATGAGTTGATGTAGCTGTGCACAGGAAATGGTGTGTTATAATGCGAGATGTACTCGGAGAAAGGTACCGTGGGAGGTTGTGGTGGATTTCTCTGGGTTTGAGAGCTTGAAGAGGGAATGTAATGCACACGTTCCCCTCGTAAAAGATCCTCAACCTCAGCGGAGAAGCCAGAGATTTGCTCGTCGACTATGCAGTCGACGCCGCTGTACTGTGTCTCTTCCTGCTCCTGACTATCAGAAACTTTCAGCACGTCAGTGACCTCCGTGTCCTGATGCCCTGCTGAGTTGATCCCTGGTTCAGGTTCCATGTTACTGCTGTCTGGCTGATCAGAAGGCACAAGGTCCTGCTTCTCTGGACCGGTGTGTGTCGACACGGTGGGGCTTTGAACGAATCGCGGATCCTCGAGATTTCTGTCTCGTCTGTGGCTGTATCTCTCGGTCTTCAAACCTGTGAAAGCTTTACAGTGTTAGCAGTCACACTTAGAAATCTGATTCAGACAACATACAGTATTTTTGTCTGTACCTGTTATGGGAATAAGCACCCAGGGGATTGATCTTTCTCCAGGTATGTTGTCATTGCGTTGTTGTCCATTGCTATCGGAGCATGGACTGAAAGCCTCCAGGCTACTCAAGCTGCCAGCAGTTTCCTCCTAAAAAAAAACAAAACAAAACAAAAAAAAAACAAAACGATCAGTCAGCTCAAAAAAAGGCTAATTAATGGTGCTTGCAAAGCAAAATTATCACTATTGTGCCGGACAAAACTTCGGCGCGTAACTTTTCCCGCAGCTTTTGTCCTAGACCCATGAATGAGGTGTCAAATCGACCGGCTCATTGAGGAGAGGTGTGCTATGACTTTTCCAAGCGATCTGAGTACCGGTACTTCCGGTACCGGGTCTCAAAGTGGCCTTTTTTCCCCCATAGACTCCCATTATAAACTTTGGAGGTTTATAACTCGGCAAGCTTTTGAACTATCTACACCAAACTCGGCCAGCTCCTTTAGGGTGAGACTCTGAACAAACTTTTAAATTGGTGTACCGACTGGCCTTCCGGTTGTGCCGCAGCCCCGCCCCAAAATATGCAAAATCAAAAAACTTTTTACAACATGGACATGTGACATATCAAAACACTCAGAACAATGAGGGGAACTTCCTCAAGAGTATTCAGATGATGTCACGTGTAACCCTGCCCCCAAAATAAGCGAAATAAAAAAGTTAGCACAACTTGGACATGTCATATCTCAAAACACTCAGCCCGATGAGCGGAACTTGCCACGTGCAAGCACCATTCACGTTTTCTTCAGGAAATGTATGTTCTAGTTATGACCCTGCTGTTCTCAATGTTAGTCACGGTGTGTGATCAGATAGTTGCATTAAGATCTGACAATTCATTTAGTTTTGTATCCAGGCCAGGCGCTAACACCAGTAGCTCTCGTTTCATACTACAGCAACCTCCATTTCTCCATGCAGGAGATGTGACTGCACATAAACCCTTTGGCTATGTGATCCAATACTTCTGTGAACTACTGATGGCTCTGCTGCCACTCTTCATGTTCCTGACTTTATCATACACAGCTGATATCAAACGTACAGATGAACATGGCACCGCTAATCAAAACTAAACCAAACAACTCTTTTTCAGCCAAGCACATGCAGTACAATGCCACGAGTTGTTGTTGATAGTCTCTTCCCCCCACCCCCCACATGCGTTTTTCCTTCTTTCAGATTATAATATGTCAAACGGCAACAGTGTAAGAGATTTAATGGGAAAGCTTTACTAAGTAAGTACCTTCCTAAGTAATAAGAGCAGTTAGATGATTTGATCATGACATTTTTACACTAACTTACACGACAGAAATATGAAACCCTATACGGTGTCTCCTGCATTCAATATTAAATAAACAATGTATTATACCAAATTATCTTTCTTCTTGTTGTTAATAAAAGTTATGGATGTCTCCGGGAATAATCATTAGTATATTTATATTATTTTATTATTGTTGTTAGTAACAATATTACCGAAACAAAGAGCCCCAGCAAAAAATAAATAAATACATAAAAATCAATAAAAAAAAAAGTGTTAGAAATGATCTTCGTGACAACGAAAAGTCAGTGGATGCTTAAAATTCACTGTTTCAATATTTAACTAAGTTTAATCTTTAATGCACCATTAGGTTTGACACCCTAATTTAAATTATTTCCACCTCTGTGTCTTGATTTTCCAGCTAAATCCTCTATGGAAATTCAGTAGACAATATGGTACCTCGAGATAGTTTCGTCCTTGCGTTTCTTGCTCGTCATCGTCCGGGAATCGATCCCGAAGGTCAGTGTCGAGGTTAGTGGGGAGTCCCAGACTGGTCATGCTCTCCTTTAGAGTCTTTTCAGTGTCTCCAATGCTCTTTTCCAGTTCTCCATCAACGTTAGGCAAAAGTGAGAAGGTTTTGGTTATCTTGTTCAGCACCTTGCTATCCAGCTCTACCTGAGTGTTGTCCTTCCTCAAGTCTGTGTCCTGAGAGGTTTTGGTGAATCTGTTCAGTAACTCCACAACCTTCAGTGCCTTCTGAGACTTGTCCTTCCTGAGGTCTGTGTCTTGAAGGCCAGTGTTGGTCAGCATATCAGCCAGAGTCTGGCGAGATTTCTCATCTTAAAAAGAAAAAAAGTAGAGGTCTGAATTACAGTTTAACCTGAAAAAAATTGTATATTTTACAATAGTCACTGTAGGTTGTTATTATAAACATTTTTCTCTCAGTAGGTGCATTTTAATTCATTTCATTATCACTGTAATATCAGATATTTATTTTTTTTCCCCCTACCTTGACCTTCACCTTCTCCATTGCTGGGCATGGCTATCCTTGAAGACTTTGCACTTCGGTTCTGCTCTTCTTCCTCCAACTTCCTCTTTAAACCGTGAGCATCTTGGAGCACTTTCTGTTTGGTTTCCTTCCTGTTATTAGAGTGAGCCTTGGTTGCGTCCGTGGTCTCGGGGTCGGATCTAGACTCAGGAACAAACCTGAACATCTCAACCATTTTCTTTGTGTTTACAAGAGGCATCGTGAACAGACCGGGGTTATAAAAGTAGGAATGAATGTAGCCTTCCCAGTTGAATCTCTGCCTCGGTGCAGGAAAGAGTTTCTCCCTGTCGTCCAGTTTGCTGTCGTAGTCGATTCGGACTCGCTGCATGGGTTTGGATTCGTGAAGGCTGCTGAGGTAATCGTGGGCTTGCTGCTCAACTCCAGCACTCAGGTTAGCTGGTGGGTTACAGCGCACTTTGCTCAGAGCGTAGTGGTATGCCGGGATGAAGCTATTCAGCCATGGCATTTCAGAGTCCTGAGGTACTGGGGTCAAGTGCGTGCGCTGAGTAGTGTGTTCAAGTGCTTTATGGATATAAAATATTCACAAATGAATTAAATAGTTCACACCTTCTGTTCAAATTATGGTATAACTAAGGATTGATATACGGGTAAAAATGCAAGACTTTTATTCATCTAATGACAGAATTATTATCATTATTAGTATATCATTTGTATTGTTTTAGGTTTTGTTCTTCAGGATTTGCCAACCATAGACAACTTCTTGCCTCCTGGAGTAGCACGAGCGAAAAGAAGGAGGCCAAATTTAATTAGAATTAAGCCTATAATAAAAAGAATGGTGACTTAAATGCTGAAGTCAAAGTTCACCACTGTTTTTTTTTTTTTTTTGTGCACTTGACCATAACTTTACATTAAGTCTTTTCAGAGGAAAGACAAAGTCACTGCACTTTAGTGAAGAATACTGGCAAAGAATAATTTTGTCTTTAAGTGCATGGTGTACCAAGGACATTCGCCATCGTGGTTCAAAATAAATAAATATACTTTAAGAGATATAAAATACACAAGAGTTGAATTCAGGATTCCAATTTTCTAAATTGTGATTAAATACTTACACAACGTTGACACGTCCCGTGCCTGCTGATAGATAAAAAGAGCTTGAGATGTTGTTTTCCAACTTTTTCTGCGCCCTTAAAACATACAAACAGTAGAATAGCAGGTTATTTCTTTTTTTCTTTTTTTTTTTTTGTGGAAGATAAAATTGTCTCAGTGAGAAAATGCAACATACTGTTTGAGCTGGACATTTGGCCTGAAGACAGAAGGAATAGAAAACCTTTGTCGTTCATCATATTCATCAATACCTGCACATTGTGGGGAAACGATCGGATTGAAATCTTAATGATTTACAGTACAAATCAACACCAATGCAGCAAAGAACTGAAACACATTTAGGCAATAAAAATAAGCCAAAAACTTTCAGAAGCTATTTATTCTCAAATTAACAGAATATTTCCTTGCAAATGTAGCTTCAGGAGACGGACACGTACCAATCCCTTTTTTTCAAGCTCCTGAAACAGCTCAGCCAGGCCGTCTCCTGATTTGTTTTTCTCCACCACGACCTCAAACAGACTGCAGTACATTCCACTTTTGAACACTGCACAACGAGACAAATTCAAATCTCGTGTCGGCTTGGAAATTGACATTTAGCGTAGAATATAAAACATAAATGTGAAAAGGAAACAGAAGTATAGGATCAAACAGCATATCACACAGAGTTTGGGTTTAACCACAAGGTGGCGCTGTGCTGTGCCATGATATCTCTGCACTGGACTTTTCTGTCAGCTTTCTCTCTCTCTCTCACACACACACACACACACACACACTTATCCACGGGATTTTATTCGGAAAAGATCCTCCGTCATCCATACATCAGAATGAATTAACATATTCAAGCGCTCTACAGGCTCTCGTCCTGCTCGTCTGGGTTACTGATTTCCCTGCTAAGCATTGAACAGTTTACCTTCGTGGCTGCCGGAGTAAAGATCCCAGGAGAAAAGTGTAGATGGAATTAACTTCTGTACTTGGTCCAGCCTCATGACTTTACCCAGCTCGAGCCTGTCTGGTCTGCAATATTAGTAGTATAAGATAAATTTGGAGAAAAAAAAAAAGCAGGGATTAATAAACAGGGAGAAAAACGATCCCGATATGTCAAACATACAGCCAAAGTACTGTGATTGGCTCTCTAAAGGTTTTAATCTGGCCACGGAAATCAGTCTGGAATCTGTGGTTGTTAAACTCGTTTAAGAATATTTTTAACAAAACTGTAATTCGGGGGAAAAATAGTCTCTATTACAAGAAAGTAATTAAATGATCTCAGACAGACTGACAAAATGAGCTAAAGATATTTCATTAAAGTCTGTAAAACGTTTCAGAGTAAATTGGAAATGTTTATATGGAGGAACATAGTGTAGATACACCATAATTTAGAAAACTTTTTTCCCTGGTAATAAATTGCAGACTATTCTACCAAAATATTTGGAAATTCTGAGTTATGAGAATAAGTGTAGCGTAGCCCGTTAGTTCAAATGTGTCCTGACACTTCTGGACTTGGATGAAGCTCACATCTTGAAAGGTAGAAAGGGTTGAGAAATGGAATGAAGGCTTGCTTGATAAACTTCCTTTCCGCTGTTCACAAAGTGGCCTTTCCAGACAGTGTAGCCATGACTTTCTAAAAGGGAAAAAAAAAAGAAAAGTAATAGAAGAGATTTAGTTGAATTGTGTAATAGCACGTGAAAATGATCAGGTTTCTATAACGTGGTGGCGGTTCATCTGAAAATGTTTATTTGTTGCATAACAAGAGAGCAAAACGATACCTGTTCCTGAGGGCATGCTGTTGGACCTATAGATGAGAAGAAAAAAAAGTTAAAAAAATAGCCAGTTTGCTGAGTTAGACAATAAGCAACAGGGAGACTAACACATGGGATACCTCTGCAGAGGTGAGGTCTTGGGGCCTGCTGTTATTGCCTCTTTGGCTTTGTACTGAAAAGAAACCACAGCGTACGGACACACCTGCCTGGGTCTGGATGCAATATCATAATCCACATACTCGTAGAAATATTGCTGTGGAAAAAAAAACACAACAGTTAGTGAGAGACTTTGAGAACACACACACACACACATTCGCAAGCATACATATACACATACAAACATACATACACACACATTCTCACACACACACACACAAACATACATATACACATACAAACATACATATACACATACAAACATACATACACACCCACACACATACATACACACACATTCGCAAGCATACATATACACACACAAACATACATACACACACACACACACACATACAAACATACATACACACCCACACACACATTCACAAGCATACATATACACACATTCACAAACATGCATACACACATTCAAACATACATACACACAGACCCATTCACACACATATGCACAAACATACACACACAAAAATCTATGAATACCTGAGTGTGCTCGAATGCCTTGTAAGATGTCAGGGATGTCACCCTGTTGGCGTTCTTACAGAAATGGCTGTCAAATTTGGGTGTAGGGTCCAAACCTCTTGACATGTTATCCTGTATGCTCTTCACTTTACCCTAAAAACAGAATACACCACTTTTTTCATCAAGTTTAACATGTTCATGGGCCATAAAACATGTACAGTATTTTTTTTTTTTTTCCACGTAGCTACCTTTATCACTTTAAAGATGATTAACTCTCCAGTGAAACCTGGCTCAGGGGGACTGGATTGTAGCAAGTCAGAGAACTGACACAAGTAAACCCCTAAAACGTCAAAAATAAATCATTAATCCATTAAGCATGGATCGCAATCCTAAAAATAAAAATTCTAAATGCTAAAATTTTACCTTTACTGGAATTTCCCAAAAGACTCATCCAGCTACTGCCAACTGATAAACCTTTTTCGCACACTGACGGGACCTGAAAATGACACAAGAAATGTTGGTGAACGTAAACTGGCTGGTCACAGGAGTTGTGTTGATTACATCCCTTCTTATTTTGGAGGAAAAATCGCTAGGCTGGCTTGACGTCATTGCTCGATGCCACTGTCTCGAAAGACGGTCTCAGTATAGGTTGAAAACAACACAGTGCAGGTTGGACACGCTGCAGAAAGATGAAGGACACGAGGGACAACAGATAAAGGGGTGGAGTCTTCTCTTTGTATTTGTATTGCTCTGAAGTCTGGCTGAACTTTCGCATTCGACTCGAGTCTGTATTTGTTTCTTATTTGCAAAACATTCGTTCATTTTCTCACGATTCCGGCCTCAAGAAGCTTTGTTTGACTTAAAGCTCAGATCTCCGACTTATTCTTAATCTCGAGCTCATCATGTGATGTCGTAGTGTGAAGTTGGCTCACGTCAGTGCCACTTCTCCAGTTTTAAAGGAGATTGGTATTCGCTTTCTCTCATACTCAAGTTCTTCTATATAGAAGAGTTTCAGGAGTGTTAAACCTTCGTAAAATAACTTTCAGGTTGCCAGTGTACGAGAGAAAGTTGTCTGGTTTTACATAACACCCTGTAAAACATTAAGCAAACTTCATTCATGTGTGCAATGTGCTGAAGCACGATCAGTTGGCTCCGTTTCATAGCTGCCTCATTAATAGCATGACATGCATAGATTACCTATGAAGAATTGATCATTTACTTTACTGTGGCATCAACCGAAAAAGAGACAACAGAAAAACAGAACACTCTATGAAGTGATCTCTCTGACGCAGCCGATTTACCTTGTCAGAAAGCAGGAAACAAAAAGACTCTGCGAGCTCTTTGTCGGCGCGTCCATCCTGCTTCAGCTCCTTTCTCTTTTCAATGAACTGCACAGAAAAACATTGCAACGTTTTAACCCCTAACATCGAAACTCCACTACGCTTCACACCTTCACACCACACCTGCCTGGGACAAGACAGTTTAGAGTTATTTGTATTTACATATTCAATAAACAGGAATATAAGCTGCTCCTTATTTACTTTCACAAAAACAAAACAAACAAAAAAAAACACTGTGTGCTTCCCTACACCTGCACACATAAGATGATAATCAGTCTGTGTACTGTCATCAACATGTGTTAGTGCCTTGAGTCAGATAAACTCCCTTCCCTCACACGACTCTGAAGACAATACGTTCATTTGTCCACAGGTTTAATGGTCTGGGTATGGAGTGAAACTACAAATGAACAAATAAATATATCAATAGTGAATACACATGACGCTAAAGCACAATGTGGCTAATGCAATACCCGGATGGAAAATTATAAAAAAGGAAAGGATCTTAAGCCATAACAACACTCATATGTAAGTATAATGTACATCCACATCAATTATACAAATACTTACAAGCGATGCTGTCGCAGGATTAAAGATTACACGAATATATGGCGATTAAAGAGAGCCATCATTACCGATGCCCGCATGGAGCATTTCTACTTCCTGATTCACGTGAATAGCGGAAATAACAGAATTACAGCGACATCAAACTTGCCACTAGAGGGAGCTCTAAACCAAAACTGAACAGGTTAATTAGTACCATGGATAACATTACATAATTAAATGGGTTACCAAATTAAACACAAAATAATTTGTAACATTAAACATGTTCCAACACAGTCTGGCCATCTGTAGGATCTACAGTTACTACGTGGTTTAGAGCCTGATTTTTCAGAATCAGGAACACACCAAGCAAAAAGCATAAAAAAAAGGAGCTATTTTTGTAAAATAATATGACTGATAATATTCCTCGATTCTTAGCCACAGATCATGTGCTTACAAGTGCCTGTAAATGAACTGTTTCTTCAGGAACAATAAGGTCATGATTAATCTTAACATAAATCCATGCTTTTATTTTGAATTACAGCCAGAAGCTGCTCTTATAGAGAATGAATCGATGCCTCGTGGCCAATCAGATGTCAGAGTTCGACAGCGCTGTGGTATAAAGGAAAATGAGAAAACACGAGGCCTCACGTCTTTCTCCAGGGGCTCGTTGTGGACGAGGCGAGGTTTGGAGTACACGAAGTTCCCTTTTGAGGCAGGATCCTTGTAGCTAGAGGTGATTATGTTGAGGATTTCTGCAAACTCTCTGGACTCTGAGGACAAGTACTGGAACAGATCTATGGACAGAGACAAGGATTTCAGTTAGTAGTTCATACTAAGTGACACGCTCTGAACTACGCTAGAGAATAAGATCCAGGTTTAAACAATACTAGAGACGGGAAATAAAAATCAGGATTAATAAATCAATAATTTATTAATAAATAAATCACTGTGCATCGTTTTTCTGGTCCTGATGGATATTGAGAAATGATATATTGAGAGAATGGTGTAGTTTTGTAGTTGTATTTTGTAGTGTGATGGTCTGATAACCTTTCTAGACAGATGAAGCATCAACTACCATGTAGGAGACCTCTGGGATGTCTGATCCCCGTACAAAGAGAGAGATGGAGGTTGATTTTCACAAACAAAGGCATTTAACTTTGGTGAATTTCAGTGAACTCTTCTCCTACTTCTTCAGGTCCAGTCTATAAATACTACATTATTTTATTCAGAACACTTCCAATTAAATGAAAGTAGACATGTTCGTAATTATGTACTTTAACTTCACTCACCCTGGACCGATGTTATTTTCCTCAGCATGGGACTTTACAGTTGCTATAGCAACCTGAACAGCCATTCTTCTGATAATCGTTATAAATACGGCTGCATGTAAGAGCCACGTAAATCTATGCTTCTGTTAAACCACGGTTGTAATAACAAAACCAGAAAGGTTTTCACTCAGCAGATGTGTGGGGGAAGATCTTAGATAAGTGTAGATCACAAAAGTGAATACAAAAGTCTGATGGGCCTCAAACACAGGAAACCCTGTGTGAAGTAAATGCACCAAAAGTGTGAAGTGTCAAACCCCTGTAGTCGATTCATTTGCAAACAAGATTTACAATTTTTTGTTGTAAAAGTTGTTGCAGCGTATGACAGTTTAAAATAACAATACTGATTTGTACAAAGAGAGTCGAGTATCCTTCTAATTTGTTACTCGAGGTGTTTCAGACTAAACAGGCAGAATTCTAAATAATACCATAACGTTATTAATGAATGATGATTATCCGTAACGAGTCATCTTACAATCGATTTCTTTTATATAATCTGATAACCAGGCAGTGTCTACTCGTATTCTCTCTTTTCATGACCACAGATATCTGGTAATACCGGTCTCAACCAGCTGCATACAATGAAGCATCGCCAAAAACTCGCACTGGTGTACATCGAGTTCTTCTTTGTTCGTGTCTGCACAAGCTGAGTAAAGTGATGAGCAATAAAACAAACTACATCCTCGATCAAGAGATCAAAACAGAAAATCCCGCTCGTGTGATTTTGCTTTAGGAACAAGGCACAGGACATTTTGTTGTTGCGTCTCACATTCTTGATGAGCTACACTGCCACCCGGTTAGAAACCTCATTAATAACTGGGATTTCTGCTCTAATGGTACAATGGCGGTGTGGCTTTTAATAACGTTCCCTACCGATGTTTCCTCTAGGGAAATCCGTGTTGCCATCTTAAGATCTGATCGTAATCATTAGTGAAGCTTGTTTAATTGAGTCCTTGGAGACTCAACATAATTGCAGGTTTCAGGAGCAGAAGGTGAAGGGAAAACTCCACCTCTAGCTACAATCAACCAATAGTAGCTTAGTGACTGTAACTAGGGCCTCTGTGAAGCTTTCAGGATCTGCCATATGCCACAACAGTGTCAGTGATTAAATAGGAAAACATCTGAAACTTTCTCAGGAGACCGTCGATCCCTACTGAGTTTTCGCTTAGTTAACTTCATACTTCAATTGGTTTCCATTTCTCTTCTATATCAGCACGGCTTTGGCCGAAGCTCACGAATCGCATGCTTCGTATCAACCTCATTTGTTCTGATACATTACTGTTTCTATGGTAACAGCTAACACAGCTAATGAAGCTTTTGTAATAACAAACTATTTTTAATATAGTCTTGTTTAACAATAATAAACATGATCATGAAGCTTTCAGAAGTCGTCTCAGGTGTTGAGACTTCAATGTCACTCAGTCGTTTTATACCACTACATGCAAATACAGTTACACGCTCAATGTACAAATAAATTAAAGGTTGAAATTACTGATAAATCACTGTGGTATAAGCAGAATAACATATTTCAGACAGCCCCCGACGTAGTGTTAATTTCGGCAGACGAGACGAAATATGTTCGTCAACAACCTTTTTTTTTCATGGCTAAGACGAGACGATGACAAGACTGCACCACTGTCCAAAAACGCTGACTAAGACTAAATTAACATGAATTATTGTTGATGAAAAAAGACGAGACGAAAATGTTTTGTATAAAATAAAAACTCTCTCTTCATTTTCGTCTACAATTGTCTCTGCTTTTTCATCAGCTGTTACGCCTTTAAAATATTCAGGACGAGTTCGCAGCTTCGCGCTGTTTAGTGTGTGCGTAGAAACAATTCGTCCGAGCGCAAGTCCACCCCTGGTCTAGGCGGCTTTTTGTGTTAAATTATATTTCCTGTCGCTGCGCAGGCTCTTTTATTGTACATGACAGCTTATGTCCCGATGACCGGTCTTTGCATTACGATTAAAAGCAGTATCATTAAAGTTAAAAATGTGATGTGCAGTCAAGTTCGAGTGTGTGCACTGTTTAAACAAGTGTTCTCAACTTCTCACTAATACTTTTGTGATTCGTGGAGTTTTGACACGTTTTATAGCCTTGATATTGTTTCTTATTCAAAAGTGGTGACAGAAAAAACTCAGCAAACCCAACCTGAAACCTCTTCCCACCCCCCTGTTACAATCACATTATAATCAAAATTAATAATTAGGCTTAAAAGCAAATGTATATGTAAGGGAATTAAGTTTAACAATTACATGTAATATTGCACCAAATATCATCAAAAATGGTGTGTGCAATACCATGTATAACTTGCATTAAGTTGGTAATTTATATAATATATATAAATATATAATTGATATTATATTTATATTTAATGGACTGTTTTATTTTGCTGTTTGGAAAAGGGAAGAGCACTTCTGTTTCTCCTTTCTGAGTGAGAGTACACATATATATATATATATATATATATATATATATATATATATATATATATATATATATATATATATATATATATATATATACACACACACACACCCCTACAGTTTTGATCTTAGGCTTTTCATTAAGTTATTTATTTCCACTATAACACTTGTGTTCCTGATATTATTGCATTTAATAAGGCCTCATTGTATTTATTCTTACAATAGATTCCAGATGTGGTATAAAACTTGACTAAAACTACTACTACTAAAACTAAGATACCTTGAGTTTTCTTTTGACTAAAACTAGACTAAAATGACGAGACTTTTAGTCGACTAAAACTAAGACTAACAAAAAAGATATGTGAATGACTAAATATGACTAAAACTAACAAGGACATTTGGCACAAGACTAAGACTAAATTAAAAATAGGTGACGAAATTAACACTACCCTGACGGAGCGGTCTGTGACAAAACCAACTGCTTTATGTTTAGAACAATTTATCTCCTCCACTGGGGGGAGAAATTAACACACGTCGCTGAAGCTAGCTAGAAAGATTTCGCAATATTGTCATGATAAATCAGTTAATGGAATATTCACAGATTTTAAAACTTTACAAACAAAAATTGTATAATTTTATAGATATCTGTGTATTTCTAAAAAATATCAATAACTAGTTATTTTATGGCAATAACACTAGCAGAGATTTTAGCAAATTTACCACTAGCAATTTTAACAATAACATTGGAAATTCTTCTATTTAATCCATTTTAAACAGTGTTTTGGTATAAAATGGTTTGGCATTGATTACCACAGCAACTTAGTTCTGTTACAACTTTAAATTGATTAACAAACAATAGGGCCAGACACGACTGCGGGTGAACAAGAGGGCCAGACACGACTGCGGGTGAACAAGAGGGCCAGACACGACTGCGGGTGAACAAGAGGGCCAGACACGACTGCGGGTGAACAAGAGGGCCAGACACGACTGCGGGTGAACAAGAGGGCCAGACACGACTGCGGGTGAACAAGAGGGCCAGACACGACTGCGGGTGAACAAGAGGGCCAGACACGACTGCGGGTGAACAAGAGGGCCAGACACGACTGCGGGTGAACAAGAGGGCCAGACACGACTGCGGGTGAACAAGAGGGTCAGACACGACTGCGGGTGAACAAGAGGGTCAGACACGACTGCGGGTGAACAAGAGGGCCAGACACGACTGCGGGTGAACAAGAGGGCCAGACACGACTGCGGGTGAACAAGAGGGCCAGACACGACTGCGGGTGAACAAGAGGGTCAGACACGACTGAGGGTAAATAAGAGGGTCAGACACGACTGAGGGTAAACAAGAGGGTCAGACACGACTGAGGGTAAACAAGAGGGTCAGACACGACTGAGGGTAAACAAGAGGGTCAGACACGACTGAGGGTAAATAAGAGGGTCAGACACGACTGAGGGTAAATAAGAGGGTCAGACACGACTGAGGGTAAATAAGAGAGTCAGACATGACTGAAAATTAAATTTCCCAGGACATAAAAAGGTGTGAAGTGGCACGTGATCTAAGCTTTAAGAACTAGGATCAAATCCTGCCCTCCTTTCTTTCACTATGGGGCTAATTATCACTTTCACACCACGATATATTCTGCTTTTACACAATTATTTGCTGTAACAAAACCAATTGAACCGATTTTGCTCACTGTTGTTGACATATCTGTGATGATCTGCCTCACAACTGCCAACCTTACAGCTGTATTAATGAAATGTGATCTCATTTCTTACCTAATCACGTAAGCATTATTGCTTGTATTTCTTTTTGTTTAACAGGTAAAAGAAGAAAGCTGTGAGCAGGTCATTAAGAGGGATAAACAGGAAGCAGGTTTGTACAGTGCCGTATATGCCGTAAATGTACAGTAAGGTGGGGTCAGAGGCGTCGCATAGCAACCGCTATGGCTAGTTCACTCGCACCTGAGACACAATACTAAGTGCTAATTAGCTACTTGTTTTGGTTTGGTCGTGACGTCACTGTACTTTACCTTCCTGTGTAAAATGATGTCAAAGACACTTTAGTTTGGTTTGTGTTTTAAAGAGCAACGTTTGGAGGACAGCGGAATGAAACCAACACGTGACCAGACAAACAAACCCGAGAGTAAACACAACAGGAGAACGAAGGCACCTCTCTTTTCTTTGTTCCTCCTCGGGATCTGAAAGTTGAGCCGCGGAGGTTCCTCGGCTAGTCTGTGAGTCACGGAACCGCGTTTCGTGTCAGGAGCTTTGAGTCTTGGCACGTCGCGGAATTCCGCTGCTGATTCTTCATCATAGTCGGATCTCGGTCCGCCATCTTGGCTCGGCGTGTTCGCGGCGCACGACGGCTCGGGTGGATTTCCGGCACGCGGCTGCGCTCTCTCTGCGTCTCTGCCACCTTGACACTCCATTTCGAGGTTACTTTGCGAGCTCAGACATCAGTCTGCGGCCATCCGTGTTTTGCCCAAACCACAGTTAACCGTTCCAGCGTCTCTACGCGCTCCACACACACACATCTCCCTCATTCTCACAGCTCGCGCCCGCCATGCCGTTGGTATCAGGTGACGTCACGCGCATTTGCGCGCCCCCTAGCGGTGTTGTAGAGTTGCTGTTCCTGTTACTTAGTACTGAACACACGCCTTCTACGAGTTTACAATATTTCATTCGATATCATATTAAATCTATTAAAAAGTACAGCACAACATGGGTTTAACATAAGAAAAATCCCCAAATAAATGTTTTTGTTCAAGACAATACAAGACAATACACATAACAACAATGAGTAGATTGTTTCGTAGCTGTATACCTGTATACAGTTCTTTCTTTCTTTCTTTCTTTCTTTCTTTCTTTCTATATAACTATCTATCTATCTATATTTGATTTAAAAAATGCATATGTAATAAGTTAATTTGTATTAAAGAAGGTTTATAGCTATACATTTCATTAAATCAACCCATTGTTAGTTGTTGTCTTGTCTTAAGCATGTTAGATGCACCCTAAGTGCTAATTGTACCAGTGAAATATCTTCTTGTAAGTTTGCATGCCATATATATTCTTCTGAAATTTTATATTTTTGCTTTTATTTGTACGTTATTCCTTTCTACAGTGTTAATTATCATTGTTTTTGTAATATATTGTTGATTAATTTATCATAAGTTTCTTCTGGCACACTGACCTAAAATAAAGACTGCTATATTTATTAGCATGATCAAAATTTAATAGAAATAATGATGTAATTACTATTTATATATTTGTTTAATTTGTATAATTTTTATAATTTTATATTAATGTATATTTGTATAAATATACAAAAAAAATTACACAGATAGTATCTAACAAGGGGGGCACGGTGGCTTAGTGGTTAGCATGTTCGCCTCACACCTCCAGGGTTGGGGGTTCGATTCCCGCCTACGCCTTGTGTGTGTGGAGTTTGCATGTTCTCCCCGTGCCTCGGGGGTTTCATCCGGGTACTCCGGTTTCCTCCCCCGGGCCAAAGACATGCATGGTAGGTTGATTGGCATCTCTGGAAAATTGTCTATAGTGTGCGTGAGTGAGTGCGTGAGTGAATGACAGTGTGTGTGCCCTGTGATAGGTTGGCACTCCATCCAGGGTGTATCCTGCCTTGATGCCCGATGACGCCTGAGATAGGCACAGGCTCCCTGTGACCCAAGGTAGTTTGGATAAGCGGTAGAAAATGAGTGAGAGAGTGAGAGAGTATCTAACAAGTGATAATACATTTTTATGTTTTGAAAGTTTGTTAATTTCCATTTTTTTTCTTGTAATAAAAACAAATAACTGATCTGATATCTGGTTTTGAATGTTTCTCATCTAACTGATTTCTAATGTATTGTAAATATAATGGTTTACAAGCAGTTATTATTATTATTATTATTATTATGTATATGGAATTGCTCTCTAAAACATACTGATATATCACTAAAATGTATCTTGATCATTAATGCAGCGTTAGGCAGAAGAGCAGTGGTTCTGTTGGGTGTCCCAGCTGCTCTTCTAAGGGAGTGGAGAGAAAGCATAGCCCTGACTCCTCATGGGGAAAAACCTGGCAGTGAGGATGAGCTCAGAGGAGCAGAAGAGCCATATGGATTTTCCCCTGTTGATTCTGATTGCATCATGACCACAAAGGATTTCCCAAACGGCTTTTCATGATCAAGGTCACCTGACTGCAGGTGGTGGAAATGCTTTAAGGAAAGAGGTTCAATTTTTGCATATCTCATAATCTATAATGTATATACTACAGTACAGTGTTCTGTTAATAAAAAGACAATGTTCTGATAGGAGTGTTACTAGCTTCTACGGACTGTCAGTGGGACTGTTCATCAAATCACTTTGATTTTTTTTTAAGAACAACTGAACAAATAATGTTGACAAAGACAAAGACCCTACTGAGTCTGGCCTTCTCACAATTGTTCCCTGTGGTACTAATTAACTTTACACACACACACACACACACACACACGAGAAACAATGCAGTCTGATGCAAGTTCCTTGCTTGTTATTTCCTATGTTTTACAGCAGGCTAACGTGTTAATAAGCAAACAGACGTGCAAGAGGTAAACATGGAGCGGTTTGCAAACTTTGCATCCTCTTTAAGGAACAAACATCCTCTTTTCCATCCCAGCACTGTGTTCAGTCTTGTAGCCTGTTCAACTCTTCATATTCCTTAACAACAATCTTAATTCTGGGAATAATGTCTGATTACTGATAAACTGAATATCAATAAACAATAATAATATTATACCAGAGAAAAACAGGTAATGACAAGATTTATCATTTGTAAACAATTGTTCTTATGCAGTCATATGCAAAAGTTTAGGAACCCCTGACAATTTCCATGATTTTCATTTATAAGTATTTGGGTGTTTGGATCAATAATTTTATTTTGATCTATCAAATAACTGAAGGACTCAGTAATATTTCAGTAGTGAAATGAGGTTTATTGGATTAACAGAAAATGTGCAATATGCATCAAAACGAAATTAGACAGGTGCGTAAATTTGGGCACCCTTGCCATTTTGTTGATTTGAATACCTGTAACTGCTTAGCACTGATTAATTGGAACAAACAATTGGTTTGGTGAGCTCATTAAGCCTTGAACTTCATAGATAGATGCATCCAATCATGAGAAAAGGTATTTAAGGTGGCCAATTGCAAGTTGTTCTCTTTGACTCTCCTCTGAAGAGTGGCAACATGGAGGCCTCAAAACAACTCTCAGATGACCTGAAAATAAAGATTGTTCAACATTATGATTTAGGGGAAGGCTACAAAAAGTTATCGCAGAGATATAAGCTGTCAGTGTCCACTGTGAGGAACATAGTGAGGAAATGGAAGACCACAGGCACAGTTCTTGTTAAGGCCAGAAGTGGCAGGCCACGTAAGATAATGGAGAGGCAAAGGTGAAGGATGGTGAGAACGGTCAGGAACAGCCCAAAGACCTACAACATCAACTTGCTGCAGATGGTGTCACTGTGTATTGTTCAACAGTTCAGCACACTTTGCACAAGGTGAAGCTGTAGGGGAGAGTGATGCGAAAGAAGTCTTTTGTGCACACACGCCACAAACAGAGTTGCTTGAGGTATGCAAACGCAAATTTGGACAAGCCAGCATCATGGGGCTGTGGTCGCATGGATTTCACTCAATATCAGCAGATTCTTAAGAATAATGTTGAGGAATCAGTCACAAAGTTGAAGTTACACTGGGGCTGAATATTTCAACAAGACAACATCCCAAAACACTCTCTCAAAATCTGCTTGGGCATTTATGCAGAGGAACAAGCACAATGTTCTGGAATGGCCATCCCAGTCCCCAGACCTGAAGATCATTGAACATCTGTGGGGTGATTTGAAGCGGGCTGTCCATGCTCGGCAACCATCAAACCTAACTAAACTGGAGATGTTTTTGTAAGGAGGAATGGTCCAAAATGCATTCATCCAGAATCCAGACACTCATTACAGGTTATAGGAAGCGTCTAGAGGCTGTTATTTCTGCTGAAGGAGGCTCAACTAAATATTGATGTGATTTTACTGTTGGGGTGCCCAAATTTATGCACCTGTCTTTCTGATGGATATTGCGCTTTTTTAAAAAAATCCAATAAACCTCATTTCACTACTGAAATATTAGAGTCCTTCAGTGATTTGATGGATCAAAATGAAATTGCTGATCAAAACACCCAAATATTTATAAATGGAAATTGTCAGGGGTTCCTAAACTTTTACATACGACTGTAGCTATAACATTATGAAAACATTTACCTGTCCACAAGAGGGCAACAAAAGCTTAGTCCACTAAGAGAGAGTCATTTCAATTTGATTTGAAAAGCTGTAAATGAAAGGAAAGTACTCATTAAAACTTTTTTTCTTTCTTTGTGCTGCGACATTTCTCTGTACGACGACGTTGCTGTATTCTTGAAGCTGATTGGTCAGATGACTATGATTCATTTTCTATCAAAACAGGTTCATATTAACCTGTAATGCAAGTAATTATAAACAAATTCATAACATTTTATTCAAGAAATAAACATCGTTGGATACGGTACTAGTTTCGGTAACATGAGTCTCCAGTTTCAATGCTGTTATTTATGTTTAGATTTTCCTCCATGTGAAAGTCTTCACATGACGTCATACCCTAATGTGGTAACAGGAAATAGCTTAACAAATGTAAATGAATCACAAAAGCATTAAAATGACATTGTTTTCATGGTCAAATTGTTGTGACGTCAGAGGAAGTAAAAGCACTTGGCGTAAGATTGCATCACACGACACGTTTATGTCGTTGATTATTTTCCTGTAACACAAATAGCCTTAACTTAGTACTTAGCAGTAAATAGACTGCATGACTCATGTACTAGCTCTTCCAAAAACTAAACAAATTGTCTACGTATTTATGAAAAACTTCAGACAAATTGTAATTCCTAACACATAGAAGCGATGCTTAAACACTGTCATGCTTCAAGAAACTGTAATGATCTTACCTGACTCTCATTAGTTCATCTTTATATATTTAGCTGTTACCAGGCACCAGAAAGAGGAATATTTCTGTGAACACTCATGCATTATTCAATATCTCTACATGAGCCTACAGCTAATTAACACTGACACATTTTTGTGGTTCTTGTGAACTTTTTTTTTAAACCAGGACTTTCTTTTAATAGCAAGCACATTTCAAGAAGTCAGATAGTTGCTTGTCTCGTGTTTTTGTTTGCAATTAATGTCCGATCGTGTCAAATTGCCCCTTCAACCGAAGACATGGATGGGGGTGTGAATACTTTCCTGAATAAATACAGATAGCATATCACATGAAAGGTGCTGAGGTCATGTCTTGTGGTTATTAGTAATTAGGAATGTGATTTTGTTGTTTAAATAAAAAGTATTTTAAGCATAAAGTGTGAGAGAAAGTATGAGAGAAAGTTTTACTTCGTAGTTATTGCGTGTTCTGTCATGTTTTTGGAAGGAATCTCCAGTGAAAGTAATAAAGTAAAGTAAAGCATAAAGTAATTTGTTTTTTTAACATTAAAAAGGAAAATGTTCAAGAACAAGAAACAACCTAAACACAATAAATTATTTCATTTTTATTAATGAAAATAAAAATGTATTTGCTGCTGTACAAGTAGAATGAAACACTCTGGGACATAAAAGGAATGTCATTGTATTTGTGTGTCACGAAAGTTCACGTCCCATAAACATCTCTAAAAATATCAGATGATTCTAAAAAGACCAAAGAAACTGAAGTGTTTTAAAATCATTTATTTGGTACTCGTTACACTCTCCAGCTTTCCATCGATATACACACATACTGCTCACTCAATAACACACTCGTCACGTGTTCACGTATCCCTCCGTATGGCTTTACTTCCGTTCTATCAAACCATGTCCTTAAATCCGATCGTATATAAAACCTGCTTTCGCTCACCTGTAGTAACTCTTCCTGTTCTATGAGCACTTGAAATAAAAGAACAGCATAGTTAGTTCAAGTGAAAAAAAATGAGCTATAAATAACCACACTACTGCATACATTTTAATACATTTCTTTAAAAAACAAAAAACATAAAAACAAAACTCTATAAAAACATTATACTGTATTTTTGAATTATTTTTATAGCGGCGATGCCGATTCCTCGAACGTGGAACGAAACGACGAGAGCCCACAGGTAAACTTGCACAGGATTAAAACACAGGCAATTCTTTTCGCAGATTGTGATGTGATACAATGGCACACATACACACAACACTTAGGGAAAGGACACGAGTTAAGCTGAGCAACATGGCACAAGCGATTTCAACTTTACACCAAGTGAGAGCGTCTGCAACTCTGCTATTTTCACAAAACTGATGTTTTTGTTGTTACCTGATTTTTCTTAAGATTTTTTTTTTTATTCTTAATCAAAGTGCTTTATTAGAATTAGCCTCTATTGTCTGGCTGGATGCAGCTTATCTAATTAAAACTTAGTTCTTTGCAGGGAACAGCATGATGGCTACAGTTTATTTAATTCATGTACAAACAGCTTTTTTGTGTAACATGCAGCCACGTTTATGTTTTTGCGCTCTGACGTCGGACGACGTGTAGAAACACGTTTGACACGAAGCTGCACAGTTTTGGCTTCACTTTCCTCATGTCTTGCTTCGGTAAGCATGGAAAGCATCCATGACCTTGAGAACTTCAAGATTGGTCTTGAATAACTGTACGAATGTCAGTATAACCCTTCAGGCTTTTAAAACACTTTGAGCCACTCAAACACCACGTCTTGATTGTCGTGAAAACATTCCTCTGGTCGTTTTGTCTGGGTGGTTATTGCAGACGAAACACAGTACGTGGACATAACTATAATACATCTCTGTACGTGGAATCTTTCCTCTCCTCAGAGGGTCGCGCTATGAGGAATGACAAATTAGTCCTCTTCACCCAAGTCCTGCTCACACAACAGGAAACCTGACACATTTTCACAGTTCAGAGTGCGACAGGATGCACCACAGACAGAGAGAGACAGACAGACAGAAAAAGACAGAAAAATAAAGTAGTGGTAAGGAAAAAAGTAGTGCTCTCTCTACTCTGTGGCTTCTACTGAAGTACAGACAGCTTCTCTGTGACAATACTGTACAGGTCGGCTTGGTCAACGTGGATGTCCGATCACCTTTACGTCGACAGCGTGGCGTTCACACGTCCACGTGTGTGTGTTCCATCAGCTGCGTTCCAGCCTCAGCACCAGGGTCGTTGGTGTCCATGCTACATTCTGAGGAGTCGCTGTCGCTTTGGTCCATGCGCTCCTCTAGAGTTTTATCCAGACCAGGAGACATGTGATGGGAAGGCTGAGAGCCGATCGCTAGTTTAGCCTGCCGTATACAGTTCAGCCACTGTTGCTTGTTGAAGGCGTCACTGGCTTGGAAGGAGTGCGACTGGAGCTGACCTCCGCTGCGGAACGTCACCCGGAAAAAGTTCTTGGCTGGATTGGGAACGGAACGAAGACGTTTGTTACACTGGGGTTTAAAGAAAACCATCAATACACATTAAATATAGAAAAGTTAATATAGGAAATATAGGTGGAGGATTTCCTGCCTAGCAAAAAGAAGTTTATATACAAAAAGAAGTATATATTGTATATCTGGAGCCATCATTTTAGGAAATTGTGCAGATTTGTATTGTTAAGCAAAAACAATATTGTTTAGGCTGAGTGTATGTCACTTAAACTGTATTAAAACCTGGATTTTAATTGCTCAGTGTATAACCAAAAAGAACTCGACGCTGAACCAAAAAGGTTAGTAGGCGAAACTAAACCTGATCCAACTAAACCCCTAAACCTAACCCACATATCACTGTACTACAGTACAACGCACAACGCACTACAGTAAACACACTTATCTAACATGAAACACACTCCACCAATAGATTTTTGAATTGAATCCGACCCATGTAGGAGGAGCTTAATCAGGGGAGGCTTAATCACAATAAAATACAATAAATAAGGGTTTTTAAACTGAACTGGCACACATTAACCGAAAATGTTAGAAACCTTACTAGGCTATTAGAACCACAGCTCATGCAAACATACAATCTAAGCTCTTTTTGTCTAATTCTGTGGGTTTTTACAAGTTTGTGACTCACTCCTCTCAGTGTTGCTGAAAGCCCCTCTGATGGAGCCGCCCAGGCGAATCTCGCCGTCCTGCAGGTCCTCCCACTCTAAATCCCGCACAGGGATGGGTTGCCGGTAGAGCTGATAGTAGAACTGCTCGTTTTGGGTGACGGCCCGCGTGATCACCAGCACATCCTGGAACAGGAACACGTGTAGCTTCTGCGTGGAGAAAAAAAACAAACAAACGTTGAAGTACAATTCAAACTAATTTCTCTCTTCTCCTTGGTCATTATAGCTTGATAATGTTATGAGAACAAAGCTATAAATGGATTATTAGAAATGTTTCTGCTTGATATTTTCCCCTCTGCGAAAGTGGCTCGCGATTAGCCGATCTACTTAAAATAATCTCCAGAAGAGGATAATGCATGCACGTACGTCTGGGGCTAGCTCCAGGGAAGTCTGTTTAATAAATATTGTTGTTAGGGATGTGAAACTGGAAGTTACGTAACGTGTGAGGTATCATAAAAGAGATGTATAACCCAGAGGCGGATTGGTCCATTGTCAATATTTCCATTTTGACAAATAATCTTCAAGCTATTTTGGTCTGTTCTGATCCTATGAGCATGAGTCTAATACAAACTGAATTTGGAGAGCGACTCTGATGCTTTACCATGAAAGGAGGTGGTGTGTGTGTGTGTGTGTGTGTTTAGATGAAGAAAACTGATACGCATGCTGGCTCTGATTTACAGCAGGGGGTTCAGAGGAAACAGAGAATACACTAAAGAAAACATGACTTGCTTTCTACCTTATACAACCTTATCATCACCGCTGTGTGACAGTTATCATGTTGCTCGATCCTTAATACTATTAGATACTTAAAAGGATTTAAATCAGTTCCTAAATAGTATTAGAGCTGCACTTGGGAACATTCTGACCCAAGCAGATCAAATTCAAAATGGTACTGTTATGGGTCTACCGAATCCTTTTTCCTTCCTGTATAGTTTTTATACTTTATTGGTTCATTGTTTAAAACCCCGTCATGTTTCTCTACATGAAAGGCAAAGCCGCTCTGTCTGCTCCTTGACCGCATTTTGATTAATGGCCTCCAGTTTATGTTTTCCTGTGATCAGCATGTTTCCACCGCACTGCCCTCTTATTTTTGTGTACCGACACAATTACCATGGAAGTCTTTTATTGGAAAAGCAAAGAAAAAAAAAAAATCTTCGGTTCAAACGTGAAACGGAAACACGATGAGTGACAGGTGACAGCCTGAAACGGGCGCTTCCGATTAAGAGTAAACAAACACACGAACTCTAATTAGATTACACAGCGAGTGAAGTGAAGGCGGACTCTCCCACTAGCCGGGGTTACGTTCTTTCGGCATTCTTCTTTTACAGCGTGCGCTGCTTTGAAGACATACCGCAACCTCTTTAATAAATAAACACCGGTCTTTCATCTAGGACCGCATAGTAATAGCCAAAATAATAAGCCAATTACAAATCACAAATATTTGTCATAATTATGCAGGCAATTTAGGAAAAAAAATAGGCTAGTTAGTCAAATGTCTAAATACCGAATTCGATACATCATCTTCAAAATGCCTGAAAATCAACCGAACAGACGTTAGACCGAATTGGAGCGAATTGTTTAAGACATCAGGGTTAATCAAATCCAGGTTAGCCAATTACACAGTCGCAATTATGGATAATAAAAGAAGAAGCCAAAATGTGCAAAGAAAATTGTTCATTATTTTTTCTTGTTTTGTGAATTTAACTGTAATAAGGGGAATCCACAAATTTCCCAGAAATCTTAACAGTGCATGACCCTGTTTACACACGCTCGTTTCATTAGTCTTGAGCCGCACGATTATACCTGATATCTTATATCAGATTCCAATCCGATGGTTCAATCCAGTTCAGGAGGTAGGGCGAGCAAATTTTGGATATTTTTTACAAGACTAAATGCTTCTGAATCTCCAGGCCGTGTTGACAAATGAAACGCTCTGACCGCATAGTACGTAAAATCGCATGCAGTCCACGACCGCCTAAAGCTGGCGGCTTTTTTGGAAATTAAAAACGACACTCAAAATGAATAGCGCTGAGTAAAAATGAAGAACAAATCACAAGAATGTTGAAAATATTTCTGTTGCATTTGACTACTATTGTAAATGGTTACAGTCTGGTCAGGATGCAATCAGTAAACGAACAGATCCAAACAGGGTCTGTGATTTGTGTGAATAAGACTCACAGCTCCTCTGTTGTTCTTAAGCTCGCCGTGGCAGCTGAGAATGCGAGAGCTGTCGATTAGCAGGTCTCTCTGGCTCTCCTCCAGGTAGAGCAGACGCTCTTTATAATAATGGCACTCCGACTCGCCCGTCTTGATGTTAATCTCGGCCACGATGCTCTGGATCATGTTGATCTGAGAAGGAAAACAAACTGGGTCAGGTGGTGGCTTTAACAGAGCAGTAAAACAAACCATGACACCACACTGAAATCTGGGATTCTCCTTTTACTAAAAGAACATGCAGCATCTTGAAAACTCAATATTCAAGATGTTGCACAATTTCTAGGTCAATATTAAAATTGGAGCAAATGTGACAGTGACCGTGTTAAATCCTTTGTACACAAGGTCAGATTTCCTGTGAGTTTTATCCCTTCCAACTGAAGCACGTGTTCAGACTAAACTCTGATGGATTTGATCTAACACGGATTATCAGGTTTTGCACAGACTTGTGGAGCCCGTGCCTGCTCGAGTGCATGCTGTTACTGAAGCGAAAAAGAGGGACATACGGAATACTAAGAAACTCTGAAATTCACGATTATACTTTTCACTCAGGTTGTTACTGATATCATTTGCAGTCAAAACCTTTGTGTTAAATTGCAAAAAAATGAAGTTTTGACAAGACTTTTGGAGCCCACTGTGTAACACATATTTCCTTTCCATCTGGAGTGGAGTTCTACTTACAGCCTCGTCCAGATGCTGCCGGTCCGGGTGGTCGTTAGGTGTGTGTTTGAGAATCTCACGTAGCAGCAGTGGATATTTCACAAGCCGGCTGCGTGGGATGTCCAGAAAGTTCCACAGGTCCAGCTTGCGACTGAAGGGCGACTCTAGACAGCGCTGCAGGAAGTCATGCACCCGGTGGTCCTGCTTTTTATGATCCAGTAAGGCTTTCGCGGCCACCTGGTTACTGCAGTAGCTGTTGTAGGAGTCCAGGCAGGGCAGCTGCAGTAGGACAAAGAAAACCGTGTCATATAATAAAGCTACTTTGCTATTCAAAGCCGTCGTCTGTCATTTCCGAACAGAGTTTGTGGACGTAATCTGATTTGCACCTATTTAAGGCATTCCCTATTGCAGGTTAATAGCCAGTCCTTTCAAACCGTAGTGGTTTGTTTATTAAGCCTGAGATCAAGGCTGCCACATGGTTTAAAGGACAAAAACATTTTTAGGTCTTTTTAAGCCTAAAAACATGTGCAGGTTAGATAACTAGTCTTTGGCTAAGCTCGAGTCTTAGAGCAGACCTTGCAGCTGAATCTCGCATCTCTTCCACTCTCATCTCTTCTCTGTAAGCCCAGGCCTGTCTCCTACAAAGCTCTGATGAGATAATAACCAGAGAGCGGCACTTAGAAAGAAATGCCTTCAGCTGACTTGTAATAAGTCAGCGTTATGGGAACAGCTGTGCATTCCTACAGCAGGTAAAAGAAGGAGCAGGACGCAGTTAAAAAGGCATTTCACCCATGAGAGTGATGGAGTAACAGGCTGCTAAATATCAGTTCAGTCCCTGTGTGTTACACATGGCTGGATGTAGGTCTCGTTTACATTCTTTGGTTATTTAACCCTTTTTACTGGTACAATGGTGTTCCCACTGGTGTGGCACATTTTCTATAAGTATAAATCAAGTATGAATCAAGTCTGATATCAGACAAGCATCTATAAAATGTTGTTTCAGAAGTTTAGGCTCAGAAATCTGGATACTGTTTGGTCAGCAGCTCTAACAATAGCTGTGGCTGTGAGGCTCTTTTTCTAATACGATAGTTGATATGTGGTTTTCTGTGAGAAGATGTTTATTTAGCACTGGTGATATGTGAAGGAGTCTCCAGTGTCAGGCGTAAAACTATATAAAACTTCCAAAAAGGGAAAATGTTCAGGAGAAAACTTTGGTGGTTTTTTTGGTGATATGATAAAAAATCTTATTAACTTTAAGTTTTAAGGGAAAAAAAAGTGAGTGATCTCTTTACAAGTGTTTTAACGAAAGTGAAAGATGATCCGTGACATACAATTGGGAAGTGGCCTAATGGTTAGAGAGTTTGACTCCTAACCCTAAGGTTGTGGGTTCGAGTCTCGGGCCGACCACGACTGAGGTGCCCTTGAGCAAGGCACCGAACACCCCCAACTGCTCCCCGGGAGCCTGAGCATAAATGGCTGCCCACTGCTCCATGTGTGTTCACGGTGTGTGTGTGTGTGTGTGTTCACTGCTGTGTGTGTGCACTTTAGATGGGTTAAATGCAGAGAACAAATTCTGAGTATGGGTCACCGTACTTAGCCGTATGTCACGTCACTCACTCACAACATTCTATCATGTAACTATAAAGGGATAAAAAGTATGTTGGTCTTTAAAAAGCAGAAAGTTGTAATCCCAAAAAAGAAGTGATTTATTCCTTATATAACACATGATACCCAAACCATAATCTGCTGAATGTCTAGTATGAATTGTATATGTATCTACACACATTTAAGGAAAAAAGTCCTGATACGAATCTCCTCTACACAAGAAGTAAAAGAAACGGCGCTCTTTACTGAGACCACCCTGTGTGAGAGAGAGTGAAAGCTTCTTCTGAGGTGAAACAGCATTGAGAAATGTTTACACGGTTAGGCAATAGCCACTTGATGAATTTTCCCAGCGCTAAAGGTCCTGCTGTGGAAACCCTTCACTTGGACAGTTTAGCGTTGAAGGAAATAGTCTGAGGTAAGAGGTACATTCTTTAAACTTTTCCTTCTCTGGCAAACATTGTTCTATGTTTGGGGTAAACAGGAAAGGACATCCGTGTAGGACGGAACTCAGCACCTTTAATATCAGCCCGAGGAACACGATGGACAACACAGATAGATCCTAACCTGACGCTTAAGCTCAGAAAAGGTCCGCAAGTGATGCCGAGAACGAATATGTGGAAAGGAAGAGCAAAGCAACACGTCTCCGAAGGGAAAAAAATCCTATGTGACGTGAAATCACCCAATATATATATCTATGAATAATGTGGCAGCTTTTACTCATCAAGGAATCCACATTTTAGGAACTTAAGTCACGTATCTGTCCATTCTCTGATAAACTGCTATATGTTGTTTAGTATATGAACTTCATTTGCATATAACACCTGACAGGCTCTTTTATTTATCTTTTATGATACAATAGTTCATACCCATGTTTAAAATCAGCTTTTTCTCCAACAATTATTACATTCTGAATGCTGCAATGAGCTAATTGTATAAAAGTATCTGTATCTGCATTTATCTCTTTAACAGTAATGTTTGTGTGTACAGGGGAAAAAAGCTGGGGGTTTTTTGCTCTCTACCATTTCAGAAAACTGGTTCATGATTAGCACTTTTGTTTTTCTTTCTATGCGCAACTTATAATGTCCAGAATAGGACAGGTGTTATATACAGAAATAAATACACGAGCTGAATATTTTCAGCGCATCATCATATCCTGAGCATCGTGACAAACCATGTCTTAAAGCAGCCTTGGTTTGTACCAAAAGCAAGACAAAAATACTTTTGGCAGGTCTCTCTAGCATCAGGTTCAAATGTTGCTCAAGTCTAAAAAAAAAAAAAGCTGATATGATTTTCCTGTAACACACACAAATGCAAACAGAACTTTGAATAGCAGCACAGGACAGGAGAGAGCTGTCGAGTGAGATTAATAGAGTGGAGCTCTGAAAGCAGTGATCACCCCCCAGCTCTCATCCTCATTCAACCCCACACAGAGCTGCACTTTGTTTCAAACAGCCCTTATCACAAATTTTAGGTCGCTGGTTAAAAGGACATCAGAGATTGTGATGCTTGGACGACCTGGATGATATGTAAACTTTATGAATCACGTTTTACCGAAGTGCTGGCGTCGGGTCAAAAGACCTCTCTGTATCTGTGCTTTTACACGGAGCTAACGCGTACCGCTGATTGTATGACTTACGAGAGCGTTCCAAGTTCTTAACGATGGCATGATAACACTGAATAAATAAGCATCTCTGAGTGCTAAGAAACCACCACTCTTTAGTTCTCCCACACACTCGCTGTTTGGAGATGTTGCTACTCCTACAGTTGAGGGCCAAGCCAAAAAACTCTGTGTTACTGGCTGTAGAAAGTTAAAATTCAGTCAGGGTGGTAAATATCCAGTGAGTGTTCTAGCCTGTGTGCTGGTGTGTAAATACATCATGTACATTACAAGATTAAGTGGGTTTCAACCGAAGTACTGTTTTTTAGGTTTTGGGTCACGTTTTCACATTTTTAAACAAAATCTTACACAACAAAGACAAAAAACAACCAGAAACTGTTCAGTTCCCATTCAGGAGAGTTCCAGTACCTTTAAGTTCCTTAATATTTAAACCAAACACAGCAAACAGGCTTTGATTCAGTGATCCCCTCCATCTCAACTCTCAACCTAAATCACACTACAGCAACCTCTGTTTTTCAGTGTGACTCCACTGAAATCCCTTTAGCTCTGTAATCATCCACTGCTGTAAACATGTTACACACATTTCTACGTCTGCTGCTCCTTTATCATACATCACAACAAAAGAACAAAGCACTGCAGACCAAACCGAAACCACATCTTACCCAGTTCACTAAAATGTGGCCCACGTGCTCTGTAGATCCGTCGGGTTTCCTGGCCTCTCTGAGTCGACTCAGCAGATCTAAACAGCAAGACATGAAGCATAGAATGATCACTGCTGTGTGTTATTGCGACGTATTGTCTAAAGGGTGCTGGGTCCCTGTGCTATGACAGATCATTTCAAGCATAGCCAAGTCTCACCTTCGTGAAGCGGGATGAGGGAATCCAGGGTGCCGAATATCTGGTTGAGCTCATGTTCTGTCATAATGGAGAGCTTCAGCATCGGGTCATGGTAAGCCTGCAGTTACATCACATAAGTATTAGCCTGGCTCTGACTCCGGTACTTGGAAAAGCACTCTGGAGCTGTCTATGCTGGGGTGGAATTATGAAATCGCTATGAATATGACCCAGAAAAGCATGTGAAATTAAGGGTCAGCTTGTCCTTAAGATAAACAGATCAAGTAACACTAAGCGAAAGGCACTTCAGATGTACAACGAGATACAAACCTGACCTGACTGCAAAGGATATGAATGTGATCGAATTTCTTTTCAGATTTTATGTGTGTTTGTGTGTATGTATATTATATATATATATGTATATCACACTTTCATTAGAGGCTAACATATCTATAACTGTGCTTCCTTGAAACCAAGTCTTCCCCTCAACCCCCCTGTGGAGCGTGTGACTCTTTAAGCTGAGGAGTAATCGGAGCCGAGGTTCCCACAGAGGGGGTTTAACTCGGTGTTTATATGGTGCATAAAGTGAGGAAGAAAAGCCCACTAATTGGAAAAGCAGAGCTAACCTTTTTGGCCAGCTTGAGGTCTTCAATCAGGTCCTGCTCTCCTTGAGACAGCTCAAAAATCGCCTGAAGGGAGGGAAAAAGGGGGGGGGGGGTTCTTAATGGCATTCAGAAATGAAGCCTAGAGGACACAACACAACACAACACAACACAACACAAGACAACAAATAAAGGTTCACTTTCTGACTTGAAACGGTGTGTGTCAGGAAATTATATATAAGGCAGCACAGGGATCACACAATTAGTGTGTAAAAAAAAAAAAACATTTATTTTTTTAAAAAGAGGAGATAAAATATAAGTTTTGGTCCAGGGAGTCTACCAAATGCCTAAATGTAATGTTAAAAACTTTTGGATAAGTAATTTGAAGGAATAGAATCACACAGTTTTCACGCACTTCTGCATAGTTTGAGTGTGGGAAGAAACCCCACAGGACCCTCTCGACCTATGAAACACTCAATATTTCCCCAGACAGCTGCTCCCTGTTATCCACACCACATCCCTGAGACTTTGAAGTTTGCGTGGCCACAGAGAAAGAAAGAGACTTGATCTGGAACAAAGGTGGTGTGTGTGTGTGTGTGTGTGTGTGTGTGTGTGTGTGTGTGTGTGTGTGTGTGTGTGTGTGTGTGTGTGTACGGCACGAACGAGCCTCCCTCTTTTCAAGCAGGACAAATTTTTACTACCGTAAAAGCAGCAGTTTATGCTTAGACAGCTACAACTACATGTGTGGAAAAGTTAAAGGAACACAAGGGAGCAATGTGGAGATTTTTTTGTAAAGTTTTTTTGTAAAGCCCTAACACACACACACACACACACACACACACTACAACAACTGTTCGGTTTCAGCCTACCGTGTGTTTTCCATGTGAACTTGCAGGGTATAATTTGTACGGGGATTAGTGAACTGGAACTCAGTGTCAGGGTTGGCCTCCAGGGTTTACCGTGGGGTTTGTGTGTTTCTGCTTCGTCTGCATTACATGCCTAATGTTTGTTTTTGTGAATGTCTTGTTTAAGCAGCCATTAGGAATTCACTATTAATAAAGACTTCATCTGTCTTGCTGACTGAAAGTCTGGCTGATAAAATGGTAACCATGCAAGTAACAAATGAAAAATATAATCCTATTTAATAACACAAGGGTACAAACTGGTATATAGGGTTATTGTAAAACTACACTGATGAACGTAATGCTATTTTGCAAAAACGCTAATTATATTAGCAGCTCTGTATTATTATCCCACAGCCGTGTCTTACCTCCTGCCTTTTTATCTCTTTAGAGGACAGCATCTGTCCCAGTCCTACATCGAAGGTCTCGCTCCACAGCTTGCTGTCTCGGCGCTTGGTGCTGGCCGCCGGTGCCTGTCTGCTCCACGGCCGAGGAGGCATGATCTCCGTCCTGCTTTCACTGCGGAAGCTGATGGAGCGCTGGAGAGAGAGAGAGAAAGAGATAGAGAGAGTGAGAGAGAATAAAGAGGAACAATAAAGATATATCAACAATGATTAGTATTGCAAATTCTGCTGTAACGTCTCCACAACTGTGGTGATATAAGGCAACATCCAGTTCGGTTAGGTCACGTTAGTAAGGACATGTCCTAATGTTCTGCAAAATTCTGGATTCATTTCTGACTCATCGTAGCTCAACACGTTGAGCTCAGTCAAAGAGCACAAATCTGCAGAGAAAAAAACAACTCCAACATTGCTGCAGGAGGCTTGTGCAAACAAAAAATGCTAGATAACATGAAGATCAAGGCTGAATGTTCTTTTCTAGTTGATAAAAAGGCTGCTGCATCAAGCAGCACATTAATAATCAGATAACTATCGCAGTCAGGGAATAAATAGGTCTCAGTGTTATGGTTTGGTTTTAACTCTCTACGCCAGTTTGCTATGAACGTCTATCAAAACATGGCGCTAGCTTCCTCCGGCCTCCCAGAACAATGGCACGAGTGAGGAGCTGGCGTGGGCCAGACGGAGTGAAAACACGGGAAAGCCTGTGATGAATCACTGGCCTGTTTTCAGTGCTCCGGTCACACTCGGCACACAGAGAAGCTCTCTGCATCCAGACGTGCAAAACCAACCTCGGCCTGTCTCGTTTCCTGTCCCGGGCATTGGGCTTGCTTTTCCCAAGCCATCTACTTTCCCCAATTCTGTCGTCTCTTTCTCTTTCTTTTTCTCCTTTTCTTTCGTCTCTCTCTGAGCCAGATGGGCCGGGGCATGCCTACCTTCTCCACAGTTCCTACTCAATCACACAGCAACAGCTGCTACCACAATTCTGGCTCGAGGGCTCATGCTTCAGAAACATAAAAAAACAAACCAGACCCTTTGAATAATACAAAATCTACAAAAAAAGAAAACAGCTATATATGCAGGATTTCAATCTGTAATAATATCATCTGGCAAAAGATGAAAAGTTTACTGAGTAGCTTTAAGTAAGGACAGTGAACATGGACAACCGACTAGCAAAGAAACAGTCATCATGTTTTCTGTTATAATTTATCTTAAGGAACCCCAATGTTTTGGATGTACACAGACAGAAGGTGTCAAATTAAGGACAGGCATTAAGAGTCCAAACTGTAAGTGATTTTTTAGATTATCTGTGGACTTCTATGTAGGTTTGCAAGACTGAGCTATTATTATATTTACACTGTGACACTGACTGAGATTGGATGAAATTTAGGACGAATGTGTTTCCACCTCACAGCTCCAAACTAAGAGTCTGGTTTCATCCTAAGCTTGGGTTATTGTCTGGCTAAAGTTTTGCATGTTCTCCAGTGTCCATATGGGTTTCCTCTGGTGTTCCTCTGTGGGTTGTTGTATATTCCTTGAATTCCCAGTTTGTATAAAAAAGACAGAAAGAAAACCTCTAATACAATTGTATCTGTTAATTGTACAGTAATCTGCAAACAATACATTTCAACTACTATCATTTCTTAGTGGAACTTTAAAACATCTGGACAGGCCACGTCCCCTGGCACAACCCGAAGCAACACTACATTATAACTGCAAGTGTAGCATTGTAAGGCCATCCTTAAAAATATTTTGGTTTGCAGTAACAGTATAAAAAAAAAAAAAAAAAAAAAAAAGGGTCGGTAGGTAGGTCTATATTTTTTTTCAAGTTTCAATGTAAAAAAAAAAAAAAAAAAAAAGTACAATTTTGGTGACGGTGATTACGTAGGTTTGAATTTAAACAAATTAGCATATCGTGATGTCACATTGCACATCATTGCAAACCTCATTTTGATGCAGGCTATATAGACCACAAACAAATTTGTACGGTGACCGCGAACATTTTGTTTACTGCAGCCGCAACCATCGTTACCAAGCGCGAACCGTTGACTCTGACAGTGAATGAGAGTATGAGACGAAGCGAACGCACAGGCCATAGTGTGACATCTGTTAACCAATAGTGTAAACATAGATGAGGTGATGGGTTTTTATTTAAAAGAAAGAACGTAGCCTTCGTTTGTATGTAGGCCTAGGCAATTTATATATTTACAATACTTGCTAAAATATAATTAATATTATTTTATTGCTTTTGTATTAGTTGTTAGTTGTATTAGAGTAAAAAAAAAATTGGTCGGTCTTAACGCAAAAAAAATAAAAAATTGAGTCGGTCCTAAATTGACAGGGTCGGTCGGGTTACGGCAAACAAGAATATTTTCAAGGATGGCCTAATATCTCTGCTACACAAAACAAGAGTGCTGTCTGTACCTGCAGCGTCTGTCCAATACGCTTCAGTGGAGCGGCTTTCACCGGTGGGATGAGGTTAGCCAGCGACGTGACTCGAGACAGAGGCTTCGCTCGCTTGTTGCTAGGCTCCTGCAAACACACAGAACATTGTCATTAGAAAATAAATGTCACCACACACTCAAGATGCCACACTGAGGCAGAAAAACCTTCTAAATTATCAACTGCTCTGAAAGCTGTTAGCCAGTTTCTTCCTTGTCATGCTCATGCCCTCAAGGATATGGGACGTTAATTAGCCTAAATAGTGGCAAAATCAGAGGAGACTGCCAGCTGGCGCTCATGCCAAGGTCATAAACCCCCTCCAAGGAGGCTGAGGAGATGCCAGACACATCATGTCAGTCAGAAAGCACTTATCAAGGTGACTGACATTACTGTTTCAAGGCATTCTGTTCATATCACTGTTTTAGGGAGGAGAAATGCATCAGCTAAGGTTTCCTACTCTGTAGTACAATGATATTATAACTTACAAAGGGTTATGTCTGAAGGTCTGTCACACATTCACTCCGTCACTCACTCCCTCACTCAGCCACTCCCTTATCACCTACCTCACGCACTCCGCCACTCACTCCCTACTCACTCCCTACTCACCCACTCTCTTACCCACTCTCTCACCCACTCCCGCCCTCACTATATCACTCACTCCGTCACTCACTCTCTCACTTGCTCTCTCAACCACTCCCTCCCTCACTCCCTTATCGCCTCCCTCAACCACTTCCTCCCTCACCCAGTCCCACATTCACTCACTCCCTCACCCACTCACACATTCACTCCGTCACTCACTCTCTTACCCACTCCCTCACTTGCTCTCTCATCCACTCCCTCCCTCCCTCACTCCCTTATCACCTCCCTCACCCCCTCCCTGTCTTAACTGTCTCAGTGACATTCTTATATTCATTTTCATAGCAACACAGTCACCCTTGGTGATAGAACTATTTATAGAAATCATGTTTTGAACAGCTTCGTTGCACTGTGCAACATTACTGCAGCTCTTCCATCAAGACAAGCGTCTCTCTCAGAGCCGTCTGCATGTCCATGAGCATCCGATGTCGATCGTCTGCAAGGCTTTTTCAGTAAATCAGTTGCACACGGTCCTCACGATAAGTAGTGAGGTTTAGTAGTCTGATTAGTAGTGGGTTTTGTGACAAAAATATTATAAGAGAAAGCTTGTCCTAGTGCATGAAATGCATCAGGATATTCAGGTCTTGCAAAAGCAGAAAGTCAATTAAAACATAAGTGCTACAAAATTTTATCACATCAATTCAGAATCCATTAAAACTCAACAGTCTTCACTGGTGTTGAATGTCTTCTTTCACAATTGGAAAGATACCGTATTTAGACGAAATGTACTAGGGATTTAGAGGACATAAAAAATAAGCATGCTTATCTTTTTACAGCTGTATTACATTTTAGCAGTCGTAAACTAACAGAGTTGTTGAGAGCGGCACAGAGATACCCCTGACACAAGACACAAATCAGGCTACCTTTATAACACGCACCCAGCGTGACCCTGTGCATCCAGTTCAGAAGATATAGAGCTGAATTGGACACCCAGGTCCGGGTCGTAACTCATGCTGAGCGCTAAATCCTGACTGGGCTATTTGGGAGGCTTTACACACACACATACACACACACACACACACACACACACACACACACATACACACCTTTCCTTATGTGTCTTATCAGCCTGTGAGAAAAATGCTACAGCCTACCCTGTATCCATGGTGACAGTCAACGCTGGAATCCTCATCATCTTCCTCTTTTAAAAAGGAAGACTGGATTTCACCCAGAGCCACAGACTTAATCAGAAATTCCAGGTTCTTAATTAGCTGTTTAACCAACAGTGGTTCTGTGGTAGGAAGCAATCCTTTAGAAAGTCTGTCAACATCATAAAAACTTTTTTACTGAAAGTGCTGAAAAGCTATTATTTTAAATGTAGAAGATACAGGCACAAAAACGTTGAATCCAGATTCTATGAATATGCACGTGAAGAAAGCCGAAAATACGAGAGACTGCATTTGCTGTTACTGTTATGCGTTATATATTATGTATTTTTATATACTGCTGTGTTTATTTGAAATACAAAAAGCAGCTTTCATAGGTTTATGTTAAAGAAAAAAAAGCAGAAAGCACAACGTGATCTGTTCTGAAGACTTTCCATTATGTGGTAGAAACTGTACTGACTGTCACTGGAGACTCCTTGAATCCTATAATCCATAAATTTAACAATAAAACATCTGCATGTCAACTGCACAGCATCTGTTTATTATGTAAATAGTTCGGCATTGAAGTCCAAAAGAAGCAGCTGTTGCTATGGAAACAATAACGCGTTAATATAAACCTGTGATTCACCTTGTGGATGAAACTGCTGCCTGAGCTGCTGTTATAGAAAACTAATCAGCACCTTCTGGCCAGTCAGGATCAAGAAGTCAACAGTGCTGTTGTATTAGATCCAATAACATTGCTATTGTTTTAGGGGTTCGATTCTGCACATTCTCTCCATGCTAAAGGGGTTTCCTCTGGGTTTGCAGGTTTCCTCCCCCAAACCAAAGAAAGTAACTGTCCTGTGATAGTCTCCAGGTTCCTTACAACCCGTTTAACATACAGTAAGTGGTATGACAGTTTGGTTTGGTTTGGAATTGTGTACATTTCCTGTGAATCCAGTTCAGGTTTGATTTAAAAGAAATTAAATGAAAGAAAAAAAAAAAAAAGACACATGCTACATATCCTGTGAATTTCCATTGATATCACAAAATGAGATCATTTGATGATTTAAAAAAAGTATGTTTGTAACACCATGAAGCACAATAAGCTTTTCCTCTTATCTGAAACGTCCCATCCTTTTCCTGTCTGACTAACAGTCTCATTGGGGTGTCAAGAGGGACTGTTCAGATATGAACAAGCTTCCTAAAATAGAACACACAGCGCTTGCTGTATTCAGGACACCCCATTGTTAAGTAATTCATCTGAGTCATTAAGTGTCACCCCAACTACTCATACACACACACACACACACACACACATTTCCCAGAAACATATTCTCTCCATCATAATTTAAATCAGAGATAAAGTCAAAGCTTATATTAGATTTCGTCATCATAAAGACATTTCAGGGAAGCTGTGTGTGTTTCAGGGAGGTATGTGACCTCTGATAATCTGTTGCTTTTGTCGCTCGCTAATGTGAACGGAGGATTAGTTTTCAAGTTAGAAAGAAACCTGCAACCAATTGTAGTTTCTTATTTTGGTTAATTGAACAGTGCAGAGTGACCCCATGCCGAGTTTTCTGCATACAACAGAGAGGATTAAAAACAACCAGGATGACTTACGGGCAAACAGTAACTCTTCCACAGCAAGACACTTGTGGAATGCCGCAGTTTTAATGCCCGCCATAAAACTCTCCCAAAAACCAAGGGACACTTCGTATTAACGTGCGTGTGGTCAAACCGGACTCGTGCCCTCAAAAGCATTTGACTAACGCGTCCACAAAAAACACTGCTATAAAAACCTTGTGACCAAGTCAAACAAAGCAGCAGTTTGGAGCAGGAATCAGGGTTCGAAAGCATTCCGTGTGGTTAAAGGGATCACAGACGGGCTACCATGTGTGTTTTCACGAGAGGTTTGGCCTGGCAATGCTGGTATTAACATAAAAGATTTAGCTCGCAAAAGACGACTGATTTTAGCCAGGCTGTTTTTCTGCTGAAAGAGGGAGTCTAGCTCTGTGTGGGAACAGATGAATCATAGCAGCAGCTGGGTGGAACGCCACCAAAACTGCTATTAGCCACTAAACGTGCAGGCAAATGTAAATGTGCAAGAGATGAAGAGATTATGATGATGCCTATAGATCAACAGCTGACAACATGGACATTTTAACGAAGCGATGAAGAGCTTGACTTATTCGAGTGAATGAATAGGTGAAGCAGTTTCCACTGATGAAACTGACATGATGAGATGGGTTGTCATTGTAGTATTACAACAAAGCCGGGTACAGAGCACCGTGCCGTGACTCACAAGACGTTTGGTACAAACGAATGTCTATAATTCTGTCCCAGGTGGATTACAGTCACTGGACGGCTAATTCATAGAGACTTGTCAGGCAAAGTCTACACAAACAAATAAAAAAAATTGTATAAGCATTGATACAGTGAAGTTTTAGGGTGAAGAAAAGTCCTTATAGAGCCGATGGAAAAAGTCTCCAGTGTTAGCGCTTCGTAGCAGACCGAGGGCAAAGACAGAGGGCTTTAAGAGAAGAAAAATAGATTCTGTACAAGAATAAACACTGAACAAAAACACACAATCAAGGAAAATACGAAGTTAAACATGTCACAAAAACTGACTTTCCAAAGCATAGTATTAGCTACAGTAGCTATGTTAGTTTGTCACTTTCTCAGGTAATATTCCTAAAAGTGAAGAGGAGATTTATGTAGTACACATTTTAAGTGGAGGTGTAAATACAATGGTGTGATTGAGATGTGAAAATCATATAAAAATAATGAATAAAGGGGACAGTGTGCATAACTACTCTACAGTGTTTTCTTTCATTACATGATGTGTTAGTATGTCCCACTACTTGCATATCTTTCGCTAGATACTCAAATGTAGGTACTTTTTCTTCCAAAAGAAAGTAAATACTTTTAGTACAAGTAAGAGAACTGGGATGAATTAACGGTCTCAAATGACTTAGGGTTTTTTGTTTACAGTTTTATAATTATTTATGAAAATCTGATCTATTCAGAATGAAACAAGTGTTATTGTTTCTTTGAATTAAAAGTAAAATGGCTTCTTTTGTCGCCTATCTAGTAATCTTGGAGACGCAATTAGAAGGTTGCGTGTTAAAAACATAAGCCCACTGTGTATCTTTCAACAGAAGGATCAATGCTTTCAAAGCTCATGGGATTTTTCACTCATTCAGCTGCTGTTCAAGCCTTTAAACTAGATGATGACACTGTAGGCTGTAAAATCAATGTGACTTCAAAACACACACCTGCAATCAGACACAAGCTCACACACACACGCGGTCAGACACACAAGCTCTCTCACACACACACATATACACACACACGCTCAGACACACAAGCTCACACACACACGCACACACACACTCAGACACATAAGCTCTCACACACACACACGCACGCACACAGACACACAAGCTCACACACACAAGCTCACACACGCACACGCACACACGCACTCAGACACACAAGCTCTCACACACACATACACAGCTTGACTTTGAAAAGTTTACAGCTCATTCTTTAGTGGCAGGCCGGCTCTTCAGTGTAAAGTGATCCGGTGATCAGAGGGTGATCCCCCAGTGAAGGCCTCCATCAGCGCACTCTGAAGTGATCTAACGACAAACTCACATGTTCAGACAGACATGAGTAAGCTGTGACTACAATCTGCACCAACGCTATTTATCTACAAAACACACACCTATGAAATATCACACACGCCTAACTCAAGCTTCAACTTGAATGATAGTTTACGTTTTCTGTTAAGATAAAAAAACCACCAAAGTAGCAAACAAACCTATCTTTGTTTTTGACCAGTCTCTTGTCTTTGTCGACCTTATCGCATTCAGTGTTATCTCTCATGTGGTCAACTATAGCACACCTTTAATGATAAAACTCTTCTAGACTTAAGACCCTCCTGAAATGATCAATAATCTTCCACGTCGATCGATCATACATAACACGGCCTGAACACGTGAGATGTTCAGCTTCTGACATACTGAAAGGCAAACTTGTGGAAAATATGTGGCTGAGGCTTTGAAACGGGGCTTCGATAGTCAAGTCATGCTCTGACCTAAAGACGGCCTCTAAACTCCAGCTCACTGTAAACCTCAGACCCACATGAAAAAACATCTGCTACAGGCTCAACAGAGTTCCCACTGGCTCTCCTAACGTATCAGTCTTATAAACTGGCAAAACACTATCAAATCTGTGCACAAATTCTTTACACACAAATACACAATATTATGTTCTTTCACCGATTCTGAATTGGCATTAAATCCACTATAGCATCAGATCTTTTGTTTATAGATTATTCCTATAAACTAATGCATTTAGGACAAATAATCTCAATCATCATAATAACCTCTTGGGCATTTAATGGGTCAAACAAGGACAATAATAACAAGTGCAATAATTGGAAATCTCACTGATAAACAAACATCACGCGCATTCGCCCGCACAGGGATGCATTTAATTCTTGCTAATGATTCTTGCCATTTTCCTTCTATACCCCACGTCGGCTTCTTTGCTCACCGTCTGCACCTCGAGCGAGCAGTTCGTTCTCTTTACCACCAGGTAAAACGGGTAATCCTTGGCCACCATGCTGTCGCTCTCGGTTGCCGCACCACAGGGAACTGCGTCTGAATGAGGATGAGGAGGAGGATGAGGATGATGATGTGGAGGAGGATAGTCGCAAGCCGACCTTCCAGTCTCGGTGCCCGCCAGCTCTACGCACGAGGAATGGCAGCGCTCCTGTGCGCACACACCGGACACGAGAGCATACCGCGCGCGCTGCAGACGCAACTCGCCGCACGCTACTGCACGACTGACTGCCGGGAGCGAGAACGCGCGTGTGTGTGTGCGTGCGTGCGTGCGTGTGTGTGCAAGTGAGCGAGTGAGAGAGAGAGAGAGAGAGAGAGAGAGAGAACGCGAGCAATTAAAAGCTCCTCCTCGAGCGCGCCGCTCACTGGAGCAAGTAATTTGGACTCCCCTTTAGACCCACAAGCACTAACCTGCTGCTGCACATAGTCTAAATGCAATACAAACATAATCCGAGACGCTAAAATAAAAGATGAAAAACAGCAAGAATGAGTATAATTTCATCCTGTAGCCATGAATAAATCATGTACTGCAAGTAGAAACAACACTTATTTTATAACACAGTTCCCTGACCACATAAATGTCTGTACTGAATAACATACAGTATAGAGGTGGAGAGGGCGGTTTCCGAATATGGGCGTGGTTTCATGTTCCTACTTTGATTGATGGTAAATGGGCGTGGTCTATTTGTGATTAATCGATGATTGATGGTTGACTCCTAAATTTCTCTAGTGCTTAAACTATTTACACTTCCACTCTGTATGACCTGCATATCTATAATTATACTTAGAAATGTCATCTTCAATTCGGCAAACAATTTATTTTATGTTTAAATTCATTCCCAAGAAGGCTTTTTCTTTGGTTAGCTGTGCCTACATCACCCACCGTCATTAGAACGCTCTCGTCAAACTGATCAATCTCCACCAAGCTTATCATTTCAATCGTTGCTTCGCAACAGCATCATAAAACTGCACTTTATTCTGGAACGTTTACGTTGCCTCGAACGTCAATAAAAAATAGTGGCCTCAGAAGGTTTCTGAATCCAACAGCTCAATGCCAGTCACATTAACAAGCAATTTGATGTCAAACTGTTAAAACGCTTGGTCGAAATAGCCGAACATAAACAGTAGCCCAGCTGCTCCACATGTAGCTGGAACTGTTTGCCAAAGCACCGTGTCCCAGTTGTACAACAGCTCAAGAGAGTTTGTTTGTAGCAGAAACCATTCAACCTACCATTTCAATTTCCACTGTTAAGCTGACACAGACTGTTTGGACTGGAGAATACACACACACACATCTTCCGGCTGCAGAGTCTAATGATTTCAGTGTGTGCAATCTGGAGAGTGAAACACAGTGAAGCCTAGGGAAAAAAACTGGTGTCCATTCATTCACCATTCTCTCTGTTTTCACCCAAGAACTGTCTCTTGCTACCTCGGGGCAAAACTAAACTCGGTGCCGGTCGGGGTGCTTTTTTATGATTTGTTAATTGTTGGGCAGGATCGAAAATAATCCCTGTCCCCAGATAGCCTGCACGGGAGCTCCTGCTCCTGCCGCCGGCAGCAGGAAATCGGTCCGAGTTTTAAGAGCCTTTGTTCTGGCCTGTGGTTCCTGCCATTGTGCAGCTATCAGGCGTGGGGAAGTGTGCTGTACTTAGCCAGGAGCGTGTAGGAGGAGGTCAGGCCTGGTCGCTGGCGCCCCGTGGCAGCGTGATGACTGTAAACAGCCAGCTCTGACACTCACTGTCACTCAGGCACCACTGCACAGACAACAAGAAACAAAAGGCACTTGGACCTGACCTGAGGACAAAAGCCAATTATGGGCCTCTGGATAATTCTCAGACTCCTGGCTGTGATCCAAATGCATTTCCGGAGCAGGCCTTTGTTATGTATGTACTAGAGTTGATCATAAATTCTTTACCAACATCAACAGTGGGACCTAATTCTACATAAAAACCTAAATATATGACTCATGATTACCTTGCTGATTTGGCTTTTAGTAAGAATCACCCACCATGAGCAAATCTAACCACACTGACAAAAATCCCCTTCACAGAAAATGCTGAACTTGTTTGCTGATTTCCATTATGGGGAGAAAAAAAGCTGCATAATGGTTATATCCTGTGGTTGAGGTTTGAGTTCCACACAGAACCTCGCATTTCTGTTGCGTCACCTTTCACTTTCCAGTCAGACGTACAGCTGTGCTATATTTGTGTGTCTGTGTGTGTGTCTTAATCGAGAAGTGAAAATTGAGCAACACTGTCTAAAATTAAATAACATTGTTGAAGAGATGTCATAAAAAAAACCTTGTTTATGCTTCATCTGATCTTTTGGGAAAAACCAAGTTCATAGAGGATTTTTGGTTATTTTTAGTCTGTCCATCAATTAAGAATATGTGAAAGCACAGGTTTGTGCTCGCCTGTTCAAACACAATAACATCATGTTCCATCAACCTTGCATTTTTCGTCAGCTGTGAAACAGTAAATCATTATTATTTCTATTGCAACAACTTGTACTGTGACTAGTACTGTGGATGTGCCGCATAAATGGATTATAAGAATTGTGTTTAATTATTGATGTGGTGATTTTTTTCTGTGAGATGATTTTTTTTAGTCTTTCTGTAATGGTGTGTGTGTGTGTGAGAGAGAGAGAGAGAGAGAGAGAGAGAGTGAGAGAGAGATTATAGGCTGCTATAACATAGGGACTTTTTACACCTGGTCACTTCATGTGTTTTCTCTGATCCGATAGCTATCTGATGTGTTAAAACTGTTAATTTACATTAGGCCACATAAATGCGTCTTGGCGAATCGGATATCAATCCGATCTTTCTACTCCCGCCCAAAATGCACATATATTTTACCTCATTACCGGGGTATTTTAAATGGAACACATGCGGTTGCTACAAAAAACAGCATTTACTGTTTGCTGCATTTTCGCTGGCCGCAGCAGTGCATTTTAAGACCCAACGAGACACCTGGGTGAAAGATCGGAGCCAGCACTGATGGGAAAACATGTTTCTTTCTGGCACGATGCACGACTCGCGAGTCACCTGCATTTACACCTGGTCTTTTTACGATCGGATAGCTATCGGATCACAGAAAATGCATGAAGTGACCGGGTGTAAAAACCCCCATAGTAATAACAGGAACTAGGATTGTAAATGTTCCAACATGAGAAATTAATTGAAAGTATTCATAATTACCACAGATTTGGGTCAACAGGACACGTGATATCGCATTCAGCCAAAGCTCCTTTTTGATTCATGTGATTTACACAGAAAGTAATTACATATGTGTCATACTGTAACTGGTAAGAAGACCTCAGCAGTTTCCTCAATTCAAAAAACTCTGCAAGATTCATCTCAAATTTAGAAGAAATCTGCAGTAAAATCAAGCGTTTTAGGTTGCGACACTCAATCCTTGTGGTGCTGTTTATAAATGTTCTAAAGTGTACAATATATTTGCAAGGGTTGTTGGGAAAGCAAGCATTAGTGAGATTACAGGAAAATAAATAACCTTCCAGGTTTGCAGGGTGTTCGTGGGATGATCATTAGTGTGTCTTGAGCGAAATCTGTTTCAGTGATACACAGTGTTTTGTTTGTTTCTTTTTGCTGTCTCTTTTTATCATACTCCACTTTAATCTGTCTGAATATCTGAAAAATCCCCAATGCCTTAATATAATCTTCACAACATGATAAAACATTTATTTTTGGATCCTGCCTTTGAAAAACACAATATTAAACAAAGCTACAGGGTCATGAATGCAAAGCTTAACTCTTCTCGAAGGCCGAGGGCAGCAGTGATTTCTGTGAGTCGAGTATTGCTAACCTTGATCTTCCTCGTGTGGAAGTTGTCCTGGTTTTAATAGCAGTGTTGTAATGGAAGTGGTTGCTGATTTAATTTATTACATTCCTCTCCTCCTGAAAGTAAAACCTTGTGGTTTGTCTGGTCTTGCAGTTGATAAAAACATACAAATAAAATGAAAAGTACAGTAAGTGCATAAAACAAGGGGGTAAGATGGGTTTTATGAAAAAAAAAAAAAAAAAAACAAGTCTAAGAATGGCACACTGGAAGTGCTTCATATCCAACAATGTGTGAGGTTTAGGTGCTAAAACTAAGGAGAATTAAAGTTTCTGTAACTATTGAAAGTTATTTAATTGAGTTGCAAAAAAGTTTATTATAAATGCATCACATGCATCAGATCTCCAATGGAAAACTTTTGGCTATTTGGTAGATGTAGAAATGGTGTGTGTCCACATTAAGGAACTATAATCATCTGGGCAGTGATGTGACTCGGTGCAAGTTATAAATCTTGTGTAAATCTGATGTAGGATGAGTTTCCCACTTCACCAACCTGACAGTGGACTTGCCTGCTTTGTGATCCGCTCAAATCGAAATGCTTCAGTGGTTAGGAGCGAGAATGGACGTGTTGGAGACAGAAAAAGATTCATGTAGAGGAGCACAAAAGAGGAAAAAGCCAGTTCCTTAAGGACATTAATTAGAGGCACAGCATGCAAGGAAGCCACATTTAAACTCTGTGTGATCACATTACAGTCAGGCTTTCTAGATGGAGGAGTAATGTGGGGATGTGCTCCATATGTGAGCTAAATACACAAACAAAGGCACGAAAATCTCAACCATTTATTATTACATGCTTCAGCAAATTCATTACTGAAACTAGATTAAGGTCGAATTTGTTTGGGGGAAAAAATTGGTTAATGTTATTTATATCACTGGGCAGTGGTGGCTCAACTGGTTAAAGCTCTGGGTTGTTGATTGGAGGATCGGGGTTCAAGGCCCAGCACAGCCAAGCTGCCACTGCTGGGCCCTTGAGCAAGGCCCTCAACCCTCCCTGCTCCAGGGGTGCTGTATCATAGCTGACCCTGCACTCTGACCCCAACCGCCTCCGTTGGGGTATGTGAAGAAAAGAATTCCACTGTGCTGTAATGTATATGTGGCGATAATAAATAATCTACGCCCCCCTGTTCTATCTATTTATATACAGTATATAAATAGTAGCTACTTTGTGCTTAAAATCAAAGAACTGTCATATAGAAGGTTCTAGTCTATTATGTTTGTTGTTATGGTTCGTCTTTATCCCTGCATTTAGGTCTGTAAAATCTACAGCACACCACTGCCAACGTGACATAGTCCTTGAATCATTAATGTTTAATATAATACTTTATTCTTAATGGTTTCTGATCCTAATGGATCTCTTTTCTCTTCTAATTAATGAAGGCTCATATTGGCTTTTGGTATTGTTTCTAGTCACCAGAATATCTGTAATGGAAATCCTATTGGAATGTAATTGAAACTTTTAAGTAAATTCAAACAAGGTCCATTAAATGAACACTGATTCCGAGCTCTGTAGTTCTTAATATGTAGAACGTGGCAAGATAAATGGTTCCATACCAAACAAGGAAGCTGTAATGAATATTACTTCTTGTAGAAGTCTCCTGAGTTAGATACAAAAAGTGCAGGTGACAAATTAAAGGGTAAAAAAAAACAGTGTTTCTGTACTCTGGGGGTATTTATTTATTTTTTCCTGATACGGTTTGAGTCCACTTGTTCCCTACAGAATCGATGACAAGATGCTTCATGCTTTTTTTTTTTCCCTTTAATTTGTCACTTGATGGAAGGTTTATCATGGAACCTTAGTGGGAGACACATACTCAAGGAAGAGTTGTGTTTGACTTACAGCGCTAACAATATAAACAATACAGTAAGGTTGGAATGCTGCTTGGATTGCTTTCTAATAATAGTTGCCTTAAAGCTTGGGTGGTCTATTAGTGTTTGATTTCTAGTCTAGGTTCGCCATGTGGGATGTGCTAGCCTAGTGGTTAAGGTGTTGGATATATAAAATTGGGAAACATTGTTTTTCATGAAATACATTAAGAAAATCAGAATTGTGTTTTATTGCATGTAACTAAGTTAATGTTTACCTGCACAGTATACGCTTTATAAGCTTCTTTGTAAAGATGTTGAGGAAAGTGACACACAATAATACAACTGCATCACAGGAGCTTGTACATGTGTGTTTACAGTAGCATTTTGGTTTCCCCACGAGTTCATTGTTTAATCTTTATACTTTAAATAATCATAAGAACTCATTTTCCCAAAGCCACAGAGACATTGTCAAGTGTCCTTTACATCATAGCATCATAGCAAGGATTCATGGAGTAGTGATGTATCAGTGAACACTGGTTTAAACAAGGTCTACAGTTTAGAAGCTAATGAATGACCATCAGGACGTGACCTCAACCACACCAAAGACGAGGACATTGACATGAGGTAACTCTGTTGTTTAAAATAGAGTAATAAAAGTTGAAAAGCAGTATCCAGCGGCTCTCAAGTGGTTCCCATAAGGTCTTCATGTCTCATCCAGGCCCTGTTAACTTCCTTTATTTACATAACTGCCCCACTCAATCTGTCTACTCAACATACAAGGTCCATATGATTCAAAAGCTTATCACATACCGTGTCCAACAGATTCCAAGTTAGACATCAAAAGAATTAAATTTCCTCACTTTGATGTGGACATATGAATAAGTCAAAGACCCTTGGGCATTACGCTCAGAGTCACAGGCAAATCATCGGCGAGCGTGTGTTAATCTGTCTACAGTGTTAACCTCCTCAGACAGTCAACACAGATTAGATTACACACTCGATCCAAAATCGAGACCTTTTCGTGAACGTCTGTTGAGGTGAATTCGATGATCATGATGTTTTATGAGGTCTCCTGATAGAGTCCATTACATCTCTCTAACCTTTGAAGTTTGCTCATTCCGAGTTCTCATAACCTCTTTATCATCGTACGGATTAAAAAAAAAGTTCCTGATGTTCAAAGGGACGTAATTACAACCAGCTGTTCAGATCAGCTGAAGACAATAGGTTGCACAAAGATAACGTATCAGGGCATCATGGATATTATGATGAACTGATTAACAATATCAGTTTATAATCTGAAACCCTCTAATCTGCACATGTTCCTTATAACTACCAGAGTTTCCCAACCCAGGTTTTGTGTTTTTTCCTCCAATAACGCACCTTATTCTGCTCATAATTGTTTGTAGAACTCTCACGCAAATGCTGTAGTCTGTAACTATTTAGACTACAACACTGTTTGATAGTAGCGACAGTAGCACTTCATTTCAAAGATTAATTATAGCATGTAACGATATTTGTATGTAACAGGGATTATCATCTCTCAGTTGACATAATGAAGGTTTCTCTAATGAAGGACTTTTTTATTCCCGTGCCATTTTTATAGCCGCTATAACGTATGCGATAACTAATCACTACTTTTCCATGATAAATATAATAATTGGATATAGATTTTTAAAAAAAATAAATAAAAAATCATAGCATTATCATGACATTAGGATTTTCTTTAATAACATTAAAAATTCCATTTCATTTCATTTTATTAAAAAAATTATTGGAAAAGTATTGGAAAATTAAAAAAGGGAATAAAAAAGTTTGCTGTGATGGATAATAAAGGATGCTAACAATGATATCACACTTGGTCGCATCAGATCATTAATAATTTACCTACTTCACCTGGCAAGGTGAAACACATCACCTGACTGTTTAATCATTTATATGATTATAGAATGAAATTAGGTACAATAAAAATAGAATGAACTGTACAAGCAAAGGGGAGAAAATACGTAAAAAAACCCCAACAAAAACATCAAATATTTTCTATATATTTTTTCTCTTTGCTTGTACATAAACATTATTATCAGTATTTTATAAATTAGGAAAATCATACAGTAAGTAGTCTTGTCCAACTGTAAAAATCCCATTGCTTCAACTCCTATTAGATACTGCTGCACTAAATATGTAACTAAGAAATGGTAATATTAGCTATTTATTTGCCATGACAACAAAACCACCACTAAAATAATATGTTGTGGAAGTTTGAAAAACATTTATTGGACAAAATGATATTTAGGAATAAGAAGGTCTTAGGAAGAAGTAAGCATTTAAAAACATTAAAAGCTCTAAGAGTTGTGTGTAGATGCTTGAAGGTCTTCATTCCAGAAGATTAAACACGTATTCATGCGTGCATCTTGTAAAATCTAACACTGTTGTGCAAAAAGATTTGACTCTTCAACTAGAGGAAATGGAGGTGCTGGTTCTAGTATAATAAAAAACCAGCAGTAGCTCAAGTAATAGGACTCCAACTGTGCCAGTGGAAAAGGGGTAAGAGAGAAAAGTGGGTCACTTGACCTTTGTTTTGTTTGATCTTAAAAAGAAGTAGTGAACCTCTTATAACCTGTTGAAGCTAGCCGGGGCCAAAACACGGCCCGATGACGTCAGCACTACATTTTCTCTAAAAGGCTGACAGCTTTGATGTAGAATAAAAACAAAATGAAGCTTGTAGGCTTCAAATCTGTGATGTGCACCAGGTCTGAAAACCTGTCCTGACTGATTACTGGTGTACTGGTTTAAATTTTCTCTTCCAGCATGGAAATTGTAAAGTGACTGCTCAGATATGTAAGAGCTACTTTTAGCTTGCTAGCAGCTAGTTACAGAATAAATGGTTGAAGATCATTCATTTGGAAGAAGGAAGACTTTATTCACAGGAGTGTTTTAATAACTTCGGGCTGAAATGTAGATGCGATATCAGAGAGAATCCTTTATACAGGGCTGAGACATCTCCATCAGAAAGAGTAAGCAATATTATTTTAACCACCACTCAGATTGTTCTGATGTCTCACGATGACCATCCTGAGGCTCTCTGACACCATCTCGGTGTATGTCGAACATGTATGGCTCCAAAATCATGCACCATCTGGTCATCTAAGGTATCATCCTCATTGAAGTAGACAGGCATCGGTGAAGTAGACGACTAAAAATCCTCAACAGTTGAAAGAAAGACTCTTGTTAAACTCTTCTTTGGATGCAGCTAGTTTCCTAAGCTAGCATCAGGTTTGTTTAGATTTAATGGGAAGGTTGTGTATCATGAGCACTACTGCCTGTAACATACGTAAATACTTCCGGCTCAAATCACGACTCTCACGCCACTTCATTTCATTAAAACGTACAAAAAGATAAACATAAACAGATAAATGCTGTAAGATCCCAACAGTGACCTACAGGCCTTAATATTACTTTATTACTCTTTATTACATCGATAAATCATAATAGCGAAGAAATAATGCCCAAGGACAGATAGAGAGAAAGTGAGACATGCAGAGAAACAGAAGAAGGAGGGTTTGTTGTTGTCGAGCTGCTCATAAAGATATAGCTTGGGATCGATATTTCTTAATAATGTTTTTGAGGTTCCTTTCAAAGACCAGCGTAAAATGTCAGAATAAGCTTAAAATCTGGGTCAGCTGGACTGAGCCGTGTCACGTCGCTCGCCCTTATCTCTTATCTCTCACCTCTACTACGTCGACTTTCATGCGAGTTGTTTTATTGGACGTACGCTTGACTGTCGAAGATATGTAGTGTTTGGTGCTAAGAGGCCTGTTTCTGTAGGCACACATACATTATCATGCTTTTAGCCGGACATCAATTCCAGAAATCCTCTGACACCATGGAAGGTAGAGTGAATTTAAACGACGCTGTTTATACGAGAGTGTTGGATTTCTTATCTGCAGTAGCTGGGCTTGACGTAGTATAAAAAATCCCGACAGCCTCGGGAAGGGAGGAGATAAAAGTCTCTACATGGAATCTGAGCCTGAGCTGCTCTGTACAGGTTAGTTTACGTAAATGCTTTTGAATTTGTTGTTGATTATTTTCCTTTAACAGCACAACAGGTTTTATTCCTTACATTCCATCATATGAGCTCAATATGCAAAATAAATAAAACATTTGTTAAAGACTGTGGCTAATTATTTCAAATTACTAAGCTTTGAAAAGATCTTCAGATATATTGCTTGGTGCTTTATCATTAAGGGGAAGCACTAAAAATTTACAAACCGCACCATGCCCTAAAACAGTGACTCAATACGTAATAAATAGTAGGGATTATATTAGAGCATGATTTATCAGTCTGCTCTCTGTCTCATGATGGCAACGTCTGCACTTTCCTGGCTGATACTAAAGCTGAGTGTATGCATAAAGTCGTCTGGAGGAACATACAACAACACAGATTAAAGCGGCTGCATAGCAAACACGTAAGGCACTGATGTCAGTGACCGTCACACGCGTTAGTCAGTACTTTCTGGATATAGAGCGGTAGAAAGCTCAAGAAAAAAAAAAAAAAACACTCACCCCTGACACATGCACACATTCTGACAGGGCCCCTGGTGTTTATATTGCCGTCTGCTTCCCCCAGGGTGTGTGATGAGTAACATGGTGAAACCCTATCACTCTCGCACGCTAGCTCCAGGAATGCAGCCTCGGCACTGCAAGAAACGCTGCAAGCTGAAGATCCCAAACATCCCCGTTTCCACTCCGCACTCAACTGATTCAAGTTTACACTGCTTAAGCTTGACCTGAACGTGACCGGGGGACACGTCTGAATGTAGTACGTCTAACCACATGAGTTCAGTGTGAGCTACAAAGCTAGAACTCTATACCTTTAATGCTGAAGCAGGTACAGTGTACACCGATCTCCACTCTTTCACCACCTTGTTAGTTTATGGATCCAATGGGATACAAATAACACGGACATTTGTTACATCCACCAATAGCCACCTCTTATTATTCATAGTCCCTGGGTTGCCCAAGTGGATGAATTTGATTTAGCCTATAAGGTCAGACTCTGAGTTTCGTCTCTTGTAATACACGTCCTAACACGACACACTCAGACCTACGTACAACACTGAAACACCTACGTTCAAGGAGGAATCTGTTTAGGGTTGTTGCAGTGGCAAGGTCAGTTATGGTGTCTAATTGGACAATACCTTGCCACTGACTTTTTCTATTCATCCACATGTGGGGAAATCCATTGATTCTATCATTTACATGGTTCTCACCACTTTTGACAACCACCTAAACAGGACTCATGATAAAGCAGCGGCCAGAAAAACGGCTGAACTGAACAACCTTTGGCTGTGTGACCGCTACTGTTGTATATACATCTTAAATCCCTACTTCTACTGCTACTTGTGGTATTAAACACACATGCTTTCTAGTCCCCTACATCATTTTACTCAATCGATAACCACAACATGATAAATACTGACAGCATGAGAGTTTTTATAGAAGAATCATCAAATCTTTTTAAAGAAAGATGACCATTTAAGGAATTAGATCTTTTTTGTTTCCAATTGTATATTATTTTGTATACACGATGATATGGACAGTAATACATTGTTCTGATTTGAGATGCTTAATTAAGTGATTAATTAAAGGTTAAGATATCATGAAAAAATAGCGGTTTTGCAAAAACGATTAAAAAAAACACAAGAGAACTCATAGACTGAGCTGTAAAATCGCTGAACCTCTGTGGAGTAGATGTGTTTGGAATGGAAGGTTAAACGGTGAAATATTCACCATGAACTCTGAATTGCACACAGTCAGTGAAGATGTGAGCTAAACATGACAGGAACTCTCTCAACACTCTCTCATATCCTTACCTGACATGACATTGTACAAATTTAAACAGTGTTAGCATTGTGGCTTTAGTGTTCATCGATCACCCGCCTCCCCTCACATGCCTAATCACGTGCCAATCCTTCTTGCTTTCGGCAGTGTTTGTGTTATTCTCCCAGAATGATGGAGCCCACACTGGGGTTCTTTCTTTCTTTTCTTTTTTTTTTTTTTTTACATAATGCCAGCTAATTTCAGGCTTCCTCCATGGCAGGTCAGCACAAAATTTTTTCTCTTTACAGGAAGACCACCTTTGGCCCACCTGTCCCCAACATAGAGCTCGTAACAAGCAGCCAACAGCCGTCAGAGAGATCACAGGTCCCTTTTCTGTCTGGCAGTAAATCAAGAGAAGTTGTTTTTGAGGTGTTTCACAATGCCCAAGATCATTTGCTGGAGCTGAACATATTGTGCCAGCAAAGTGTACACAATAAGAAGATGTTTCCCAGAGGACAACATCCTGAGAACACATTTCATAATTGCTATTTGTTTTTTTGTTGTTGTTTTTTTTCAGGCTGTGTTTATTTCGAAAACTAATTTAGATTTCGCGCAAGTTCTGCTCTTCACACGAATACTGTGAATATTATATTTTCTCATTTAACCTTTTATTCATATAAATTCATTTAAAAAGCTCCTTAACAATGGACTTTGTCAAAAAACAGCTTAAAATCTCTACTTTAAAAATTTCATCTTTATCAGCAATCAGGTCTGTGCTGAACTCAGAGTTTGCGATGACCCATTAGTTCCTCAGGAGCTCTCGTTTGCAATATTATAAACTGTTGTAGAAAGGACATTATTTACATTTACATCATTTCCTGTCCAGTGTCACCCAAATGAGGAAGAGGTTCCCTTCTGACTCTGGTTCCTCTTAAGGTTTCTTCTTCATATCATCTTCATAAGCAAGCAACTACAGGAAAATTAAATATCTGAGTATTTTAACCATGAATAGGTTTAAGAACAAACGTCTTGATATCAGCAACAAGAGTCTGAATCCTTGAATAATGTGCATCTAAGGTACAGACTGGGTGCCATTAGTTATGTCACTATCTAGCATCATGGAAGCAGGAAGATTTAGTCAGATAAAAATAAGTTCAATATAAAATTACCAAAGGCTTTTTATATTAGTCACAGTTGTTAGGATTATTTCCCAAAAAATTAAATCTGTACTAATGATCGCTTTCTGTAATCACTCTAATTATTTTTACAGAAATGTTTGCATGTGACGAGGAAAATTTTCCTCTCGGTCCAGTAAATCATTTCTGACATTTCCATCAAGCTTTTAATTGTTGAGGAAAATGTCATTTCATTTTGTCAGAGATTTGAAGCACAAGGTAAAATTATCTTTGCTTTCATTTTTTCGTCATGAAACGGTTGTCGACGAGAATCGTCAACAGAAATGTACTCTAATTAGAGGTTATCAAAGTCAACTATATCCAAAACGTACCGCATTCGCTATGAGTTAAATGAATACGAGGGTTAAGATGGTAAATAATTGCACATATCGCATGTCAATGCCACTTAAACTGCGAGTGGAAAAGTAGAGGCGGTGTGTGACACACAAGCACCGCTGAAGCTCTATTCACTTAAACAAGCAATCAATCGCACATATGGTGCAGATTTAAAGAGACTGGTTCATTTAAATCAGATGTATTTGCTTTTTAGTACAAATCACTCAATAATGAAATGAGGTTCCTGTCTACATCAATAAATTATGCATAGCACTATAGTGTTTTAGGAGCTTGTGTAGTGAAACCTCTGTAGAAAACTGATTCAATAGAATCAACACATTCGTAATTAATGCAAAAGGCACAAACTGTCTTTTTTTTAAGGAAACACAAATAGCTTTTCTGTCCCCTGTGGGTGTATTGCAACTGCTACGGTTGTCACATCACTGTGTGTTTTGTCCAGCAGAGCAAACTACAGGCTACAAACTCTCGCCATTGTCTTCCTAATGTCTCTATACACATTTAATGAGACTTCAGGTGTAACATGATAAATTAAAACGATTTGTAGGTAGGAATTAAAGGCGTGAGTGGGGAATCAAACAAATGTCGGACCATAAGAACTTTTCACACGTCGTACCTAATTTGCATATTTTCGATATTGCACACAGTTGCATACATACATGGAAAATAAAAGGCAACTCACTTACTTTGCTTTTCAGTCTAATCCCAGGGCAAAACAATACTGGATGCACATTCCTCTGGCAGTAGCCTTTTTCAGCAGGATAATCTGCCCTACTACACTGCAATAATAGTTCAGGAATAGTTTGAGAAACATGACAAAGAGTTCAAAGGTGTTGACTTTGCCTCCAAAATCCCCAGATCTCAATCTTATCATTGTTGTTGATCGGACGATTGGGGTTCAAGGCCCAGCACTGCCAAGCTGCAACTGTTGGGCCCTTGAGCAAGGCCCTTAACCTTCACTGCTGCAGGGGTGCTTTATCATTGGCTGATCCTGTGCTCTGACCCCCACCAGTTTGGATAAATGAAGAAAGAATTTCACTGTTCTGTAATGTATATGTGACCAAAATAAAGGTTTCTTCTTCTTCTTCTTCTTCTTCTTCTTCTTCTTCTTCTTCTTTCTTCTGATTGAGTATCTGTGGGATGTGCTGGACAAACAAGTCTGACCATTGAGGCACCTCATAACCTACCAGACTTAAAGGATCTGCTGTTAATGTCTTGGTGCCTGAGGTCTTGTGGAGTCAATGCTTTGACATATCAGAGCTGTTTTGGTGGCACGAGAAGAACCTACATAATATTAGGCAGGTAGTTTTAATATTATGACTTATCAGTGTATGTATATTTATATAAATATGTATAAACCTATAGAGCAGCTGGAAAATTACAGTGAGTAATAGTGATGGAAGTTTAAGTTGATGTAAAGTTGGATAACATATGATGAGGCATGGAGCAGCTATAATAATAATAATAATTTTAATGATATTAACGTAATTTGTTAAGTATTCATTGTGAAGAAATTCTCCTGAAGCGAACACTGACTCTTTAACTGTGGTTGGTCTCCATTTTCACTTCACGTTAATGTTAACTACACTCTGTCAGGAGCGTTTTAGAGGCCAGCATCCCATTGCACATTATAAATAGTCTTAATTGTGCATAAATAGTCCTAATCGCTGGGGATAAACAAAATCCTATTTTAGTCAAAGTTATTTCTCACCTAGTTTGTCCTGGCTGCTTTTAGAGTTTAAATACGCATGCCATTCTGACGTGTTATTTCCGTTAAAGCACTGTGGATGTACAATTACAGCCGTTTAGAGTAGCCATTAATCTGGCACAGCTCTATCTGGCGATGACTGAGCTCCGCAGGAAGAACACAAGGATCACGTAAGATACTAAAAAAAAACAGGCCTCCTACAATCTGATGTGAATTTAATCAGAAGTGAAGGCTATTGGTTAAGGTTAAAACCTGGTTAAGCCCCAGAGGACGACAAAGAAGAACAACATGAAACGACTGCTTTAAAAATATATATATATAAATAATAATAATAAAAAAATAGATTCAAACAAAAATAACCAGAGAAACAGGTGCAGTGTTCCACATTTAAAAAAAAAAGTTTTTTCAACATATTGCCAAGATTCAGAGATTAATTACAGGTGACAATCTGAATAGAAAATAACCATATTTAGACCACATGGAGGTAAATGATTTGGCAGGACTACCTAATTTAGATAAATAGCCCCAACCATAGTTTAAGTACATTGAGTACGAAATTATGATATCATAACAACTAATTAGTGTCTAATCCCATGTCCAAGAACTAAACTTTTTCACCTGGGAAAACAGCCGATTCCTGATTAGGATCGTATCTACAGATACGTAGATTACACATCTCCTACGCGGTAAGACTGCGTGTGTTTTCCTTTCAGTTTTCAGTTCACACGAGACCTCCAGATGTGGTTAAAAGACACCTGAGAATATTTAGTGGAGAAAAAAAAAAATCAACAAAGGGAGCAGGGTTTTTTCCTTTTTTTCTTATGCTTTGTGGTCAAACTGAGTGTGGAAGATGAAGCTCGGCAGTGAAGCAGGTGGGATCCTGTTTAATGACCCTTTGACTTTCATGCAGGCCGAGCAGCGGTACGGTCCGACAGCTGTCCTGCATATTGATCTCCAAGATCCACATTTTCTGATAATTCTGATACCAGTACATTCATCTGTGTAATAACAGTAGCTATGATTAATAGTACTGAAGTAAACAAGGAAAAAATATAAATTGCTTCGAAACAAAGCATCTTATTTCTCTTTTGTGTGCAAATGTTGTCTTAGGCATGTTTTCAGAAAGCATCTGTCTCATCTGTTGTAATTGAATAAACAAGCCAGTCTGTTGTGATGAATACATCGATAACAGCTGCTTGGCATACATTGGTAAAAGGCCAACGATGGTGATCAATATCTTGTTCTGCCTCATCGGTTAAAGTGCAAGTGGCCATGTGAGAAACAACAGCGCTGACACACTTTCCCACATGGTTTGGTCAGCAGTAAACTGGCTTCAACAAAATTGTAAAGGCTCTACATTGTGCTCGACATTGTAAGGCGATAATCTGGCTGAACACATACTTTGGTACGCACGTGGCTGCACTCCTTCCTCCCCCTGACTCAGAACTCACCTCCGCTCAGCCTTGGGCTAATGAAGCTAAAGAGGTCTGACACACAGGTACTTATACTGCCTTGGAAATAGGGTGAGATCATAGAGTACCACAGTCTGGTGTTTGTACCTTGGAGCAGATGATGCTCATTTAATGTGCACTGTGGCTTAAGGTTTAGTCAGTGAAAATTTGTGATACTAATAAGAAGGGATGCATCAATGTCAATAATCATCCTAGTCTCGAAGAATAGATCCGGTGCTCGTCTTCTCATAAAAATGCTTCAAAAGTAAAATCTCATGCCATGCGACATGATACGCTATGACAAGAACTCACATATGATTTGGAAGTATATCGTGATTCCTTTTAAAAGCGATCTTTTTTAATTTATCAAGTGTTTTTTGTGTCAAAACATCATGACGAGTCACTACAGCATTTTCTTATAAATCTGAAGAAACCATGTATTATGCTTAAACGGGATCTTTAATAGAGATCATTAAAATGTGTGCAAGGTGGCATTAATGTTGCACTCAAATGGTATCTCAATTGTAAAGAAAGAGCGCAGAAAGACTGTTGCATCTGAGAAGACTTCACTTCTGCGAGCCCTGAGACATGAACACACACTTTCACCAGGGAGTAGAATTTTTTTTATTTCTTTTTTTAAATGACCACAATGATTACTCACTGACACAACTCTGCTCCAACATAAACACATCTAAATAAAACGTTCCCTGACAACCTGGATTCTTAATACCTCACTGGTTACTCATCAGATTTGATCAATGAGTACCAACATGTACCCATACACTCTACTCGTGTACTCATCCCGACTAATAGGAATAGGTTTAATAGCATGATAGTGTTCAGTAGCATGAAATGTACACTATGTACAAGACTAAGGAAGCTCTGTAGAGTTAAAAAAATTTTAAAGAAATTGATAACATCCACCACCAGAATATTGATTTTTGAACGGATTTTAAAAATCCGTTCAAAAACAGGGTTTAAAGGAAAACTTACACACCAAATTTGGTTAAAAATAAACACTGGGGTAAACTGTTAATTTACCAGAAAATTTGTTGAGTAGAATTTAGTGTTGCTGCTCCGGAGTGTGTTACAGGAGCTGAGATTGAAGTACATCTCCCTGACTAATGTTTGAAGTAGCGGATATGTTTTGAGTGGCTGTCAAATCAAGCAAAAAACCACAGTGGAAATATTTAAGAGTTTTCAATTCGAGGGAAAACAAAGGCACCTGTGGATAGATACTGAACACGGCTAAAGCTGTGAATAAAAATATTTACTCTTATAAATAACTAGATACATTAATTGCTGAATTTATCATTTTTAGGATATACGTGTACAGTTACGCTGAAGTGATGGTGTGTTGGCTAGTGATTGGCGAAACTTGTACAAACTAAGCGACGGCTTATTTCAAGCCCTAGCTGCAACAACTGGAATTGATTCAATTCAATTCAATTGATTCAATTCAATTGATTCAATTCAATTGATCTTTTTTTCAAAAAAAGGGGTGTGTCTTTATTTGCCATGTGTTGTTTGCTTTTTAAGTGCATTTGCCTTCTTTGAATGTTTTTCACAGTATGGAGAAATATTGAATAAGTCATACACTGTTGGTCAGCAGGAATTTGGCACAACAAGACCTTTAACCTTTAACAAATCAATGAGCCCCAGAATGTGGACCAAGGATCTGAACCAAGCACTGCAAAAACTAGCATGTTAACTAACTGTTGTTCAATTAAATAAAATGTCTAGCTTCATTCTGTGTAGTTTTTCATGGAAAAAATTCAGAATTTGATGTTGTATAAATAAATTAATGAATTAAAAAAAAGATAAAAGTTACATTCTCTGTTTATATATTTTGCTTGAGGGTCTTGTCATTTTATTTGTGATATGTCATCATCTTATTAAGACTTCTGGCACAAAACTAAACCCACAACATTACAATCAATTTGGGTCATCGGGGCGTTTTATTTCTAAAGAAAAAGAAAGACAGACAAAAAGGTTCACTGATGAATCATGACCGTGTTGTTACTGGAGTTTCAAGACTAAATTTATGAACCCAGTCATCCATACCAGTAAAGGAGGACAGCAACATTGTGAAAACAATAGACAGTCACATCCAGAGTTTCCTTGCACTCATCGTGACACTGAACCCTCTCTCGCAATCACAAAAGCTTTTCTACCCAAAATAACCTTCCAACCTTAAGCTTCAGTGCTTACAAAAGGGAACCGGGCTGATGGGGGGAAAAAAGCCTTGAAGCAGATTCCAAAAGCATTTGTGTTGGGGCATGGGCATGCTCAATGCGCTCTTAAAGACAGCCATGAGCTCAAGGCCTCCAACTTCTCATTATTAAGCCTGTCTTTCTGACATCATGTTCTGTCTATTATTGTGTGTGCAGGCTGGAAAAGTGAAAACAAAAAAGAACCCTTGCTCAATGTCTGTGAAAGCATCATCCTATATGTAACTACTGACAATAAAACACAAGCGTGAGTGTGAAATTAGACCAAGACGTCATTATTCCAATTGCTGCTTATTTCAATTCATCACTATCAAGCTGAAGAATCTGCTGTGAAATTTGTGCTCTGCTTTTTTTTCATCCAAAGCAATAAAACTTCCGTTAAATCACAAACATGAAGCTGACACTGCAAGTGCCATTTACTAATCATACTAATGTGATGGAAAGTGTAACAGACAGACAGACAGACAGACAGATAATCAGACAAATGGACAAATAAAACAGTTTCACAGTCCTATAGACAAACGGACTGGCAGACAGACGGACGAACAGACAGACAGACAGACAGATAGATAGATAGATAGACAGACAGACAGACAGACAGACAGACAGACAGACAGATAGATAGATAGACAGACAGACAGACATATAGTCTGAAAGACAGACAAACTGCCAGATAAACTAATCTGACAGACAAATTGAAAGACAGAAATAAGAAATGACAGAAGAGTGATAGACAGAAATTTATGCTATTTAAATCACAAACATGAACTACAAGAGTCATTTACTAATCATACTAATGTGCCAGAAAGTGAAACAGATAGACAGACAGAGAGACAAACAGACAAACAGATAAATAGATACATAAGTACATACTAACATAGTTAATTGACAGACTGATAGACAGGGAGATGGATAAATCATAGACAGTTTGATAAACCAATAGACAAAAAGACAGATTGAAAGATAGATAAATATTCTAATAGACAGATACACAGACAGACAACGATACTCAAAAATACTCTTGCACATATAATCCCATATAAACAAATAGCCCATGTTTGCAAGTGCAACCCTAAACACAACATGTTTCTACTACAGAATGTGTAACTGTGATAATAATGTACACTATTATGTATCATAATCAGTATATAACACCATTATACATTAAGCAAGTCATTAAACTAGACTAAGTGGTTACAGGTCCAGTGTGACTGTTTTATATCACATCTCTGTCCCCGGAAGGTTAATCAAAACTAGCGCATTACTCATAAAGATATAATTAGGTGTGATGAGTAAACACACTTGGACGCCCTCTGGTAAAGCCGTGAAATAAACAGCGGACGAAGCAAAACTCTAATCCTCAGCATGAGCTAAATTATGAATACAGGATAAATAAAAGCAGTCGTCGTATTTGGTTTAATTTCTTGGAATCAATGTGTTGAGGTACTTTATATATAGGGTTACACACACAGGTCTGTCGGTGAAAAACTACAGTAATATGCTGCTTGAAAGCTAAAATAAATAACTTCTGAGGAGAATTACACCCTGGACCCTATTGTGGGGCACAAATCTCTCACATCCATATAGATAAAATAATATGACACTATGAATACTCTACAATTATCTGCCATTTAGTAAACAGCCTTGGCACAATAGACAGGAAAAGAAGTAGGCTTGCAAATTGCCTGACCTTTTGGAAAATTAGACTCGACATATGTCGCCTAATAGCTGAAGTGCTGGAAGTCATTTTGTGCAGGATATAGAGTGTAAGACTAATAGTTTTCTTTCTCCAGCCTTCCTGGAGATTCATTATGTCCCACGGACTGGAGACAGCGGTGTGTGGAGATTTACACTGAAGTGAACACGTAAAGCAGTTATGATCAACAGATGAGATGAAAGTGTGTGGTGAGGTCCGTGAGTTCATATGTAAGTTTAAACTTGTATTATTTTTTTCCCCTACAAATCAATGCTACAAAATGAAATCTTAATTTAATTTAAGTATTTTATTTATTATCAATCGTTCCGAGTTAAGTTACCATGAGACCTGGCGACGTGCACGTAGATGTTAAATTACGTCTTTAATAAAACGCTTGGAGGCATGCGGTTTTAGGAAAATAATGAACAACAGGTTGCTGCGGTTTCCTGGAAGTTGATTATTTTCTAAATGCAGCATGTTTTCTTCCTCTTCAACCACAGCATTTTGTCAACTATAACAATTATGTATTCATTAAGCCGTTTTCGGTTCTGGAATGTTCCTAAAACGACAGCTCTCATTATCACGCAAAAGTATAAATAGTCGCAAACTCTCACTTACATGAATTAGCTGTTACTATGGAAACGATAAGCTATACGAAGGAGCACATGAATATAATTCTGTGATTGGGCAGCCTCAGTTACTGTTAGACCTGCCTCTGTCCAATCAGAATTGAGAACTCAGAGCTCTGCACCATTGGCTCACAGTTATAATAATATCAAGCAACCCAACCAATGCTCAGACTTACACTGATGTCCAGACTGCAGAGACTGAGCGAGTCCACATCCCTTTTCCTTTGCTTCCTCTTTTTCTGTGAAGACAAGAAAAGAAAGACACAACATTAAATTCTACCCAAGCTCTGTATCTGTATCTTGCTGTTCTCTGACAGGTTCATGATGATACTGATGGATGTCAGTAATATCCACCCTAATACGAAGAAATTGCAAGGCAAACTTCAGATTCTAAGTAGTATTTACAAAAAGAGTTCACTCACTTTCTTGTGTTTGCGGTTTAAATCCTTGTTCGGTTTAAATGTGTTGTTATGTAACAGTGGTTTGTGTAAATGAAAGCTGATGAGTATTGATTATACGCAAACCCGGGACAGAAAAACACATTCCATAAGACAGAAACACATCTCAAGACATATTTGAGTATAATTACACATTTGGTTTCAATTAATATCAAACTACAGGATATATATAAAGCTCACAGAGTTTTAAATAAACCTGTACAAATTTGGACAATGGTGGAACATTCGATAATCTCAGCCACATCAGAACCACATCGTGACATGGCGTACTTGTTCTAATCGCCGACTGTAAATTTTACCGTCTGCCCACCGTTTTTAAGACCCCCCATCAAGACGAACTCGAAAACCGGTTGCAATTCCGATCGTTAACAGAGCCGTTTATTTAAATTGATACCATCCGCTCTTTTCCTTGTCTTGGGATTTTATACAGCCCAAGGATCTATTATTATTGTTGCTCAACTGTTTATTCTCCATGACAACCAGCGTCTGAATAGAGCTAAATTCTGGCATCCTGCTACTGCTCGCAGCTACACAGAGGTCAGCCTGAGGAGAAAAACAATGGCACACGTGAAGCATAGAAAGCCGTTTAGCAGCTCTGACCTAAATGGAACCCTATTGGCATACATTTCACAGGTATGGGCTGTAGGAGCTGGACTTCAACAATAATTCCAGGAAATCCGTGATTGTGTGTTATGACATAGATGCATTGTATGGCATCTTAATGTTGGGTCTGCAAAGTTCATGACATTATTAATGTCTATAGTGTGTAAAGACCAGGGCATGAACTCACAAAAAAGGTTAGTCCACTTCTATACTTTAACCTACACAAGACAGGAAAGTTTTGTTTTGAGTACATGCAAGGCTGCATAAACCATGCTGCACACTCTCAGTTTTCATATGGAAAGAAAAACATTCAAAATATAACCAAGCGGTGGTTTTGGGGGACGAGTGTCATCAAAAAACCGTGAAACAAAACATTTAACCTGTGCATGTGGCAGAGAAGCTTCGGTTACTCAACACAAGTGAAACGTAAAGCCACGTCGTGCTCCAAAACACAAGGGAGGAACAATAAGCATAGACTTCCAGGTGGATTAAAAACTAAACAACAACACACATTCCAGCCGTGTGAGCTCACATTAATCGTGCTGCAGGTGTGAAACGATAAGAGCTGATTAAAAAGGAAGCTCTGTAAAAACACGCCCCGTTCTTGCGCATCCTTTGGATTCAATATTTGATTCATGACTTTCTGCTATTACACATCTGTATACGCTATGCCCAGAAGCATCTTCGTGAACTCCAGCTCTTCCCTTGCCACCCACCGGTAGCTCACACACAAGCACTCAAGCACAGCAGCCAAATGCTCTAGCCAGAGGGAAAGACTGGAAGACTGGAATCGAGAGGGGCTGCGGAGGCTCAACCTTAATGAACGACTTCCATTTAGACAAACACGCATTCCTCTAAAGAGCTTGAGGGATGTTGCCCTGCTCCCAGGAATCAGTTTCAAGAATCCTCCACAATTCGAGCACATACACAGGTTGCCTCCCACAGCCTTTTTAACGCTCATTTACCTCTGGTTTATTGGGACCAGATGGATTCGAACTGTAAATGACTTGGGGTATAAAGTCAACTAATGGGACTCCTGCAATTTTAATGGAACATGGATCTTCCATAAACATAAGTCTTTGTGAAAAGTGGAAAAGAGGAAATCAAATATCTTTCCAGTAGGCAGTAGCTCATCTTATGGTCTTTGCAAAAATAAAAAACAGTCACGAAGAAAAAAAAAGGGTTCTGGGATTCCTCTTCCTCAGACTTCCTCAGTGTGCTATTGTAAAAGATTAATCGTGTAGGTCAAGAGGACGAGAGTTGAACAGGTGTAGTAATCTCTTCCTCCTCTGCTTGGCAAACTATAAGAGGATTGAAAGATCATCACATGGCCTTGACATGACACATGACAGGGGCAGTGGTGGCTCAAGTGGTTAATACTTTAGGTTGTTGATCAGACGTTTGGGATTCAGGCCCCAGCACTGCCAAGCTGCCACTGTTGGGCCCTCAAGCAAGACCCTGTATCGGCACTGTATCATGGTTGACCCTGTGCTCTGACCCCAACCTCCAAAGTTTTCATATTTTCACTGTGCTGTAATGTGACAAAATAAATTTGCCTTGCTCAGGGGCCCAACAGTGGCAGCTTGGTGGACCTGGGATCGAACTCACAACCTTCTGATTGGTAGCTCAATACCTCAACCACTAAGCTACCACATGCCCTTTGGTGTGCAAATGCTTCTTGGCAAGAGTAACTGTATACAGTGGTTACTTTTGGACTATATTCTCATATGGATGTGAGAAACGCGGAAATTAAGAGAAAGTTGTTGAGGAAGAAACAGGTGGAGAGACGCAAAAAGAACCGGATGTAGTGATATTAAAAAACGTAGCTATATTATATTGCGTCATATTACAAGTGTATTAAAGAGATGGACCCTTGATTTTACACGGTTTTATGGCACCTTATTACCTTAACTGTGGAGTGTCTGAGATTGATCAGGATGCCCTCAAATCACGTTTGAAAATTTCTACTTCAACTCATTGTTAAAAAGTTAACAATGATCTGCAAAAGAGTAGCAAGTAGTGTTGATGTTTTACAGGTCGCAGTTCTTGGTTAAATATGTGTTAAAGCTTTAAAACTTTGTGATAAATGAGATCACTATAATGACAACATCTTAGAAATGTCAACATTGTAAAACCAGAAGGATTTCAATGTTAATAAATACATAAATACATTTACGTCCTTCTACACATCTCTGCTATCGATATAAGATGATGCTGTTCACTCATAATTAAGTCACATATCTGATTCAGCGACCAAGTAGAAGAAACCAGACAGCAGGATCACTCAGACACCTTAGTAGAGGTTTCACCGCCACCCGCCGCAAAAGGTAGTGAAAGTTCATGTAGGTTTGATGTAAAGCATTCAGAAATTAATTGACGTACACTTCCCAAACGGCATTGTAATTAAGAGATGAGAGAAACTAATACATTTTTGAAAAATATAAACCATCACTATAATAATCACTAAAATAATTACTAACTTATGTCACAGTGATGCAGTGAGTCCACACTCACCTTGTGATGCACAAAAAGACAGCACCCCATCATCAGGAACTACTGTAATGTTCCTCAATCCAACAATCAGCACAAATTCGGCGTATTTCCCAAATGGGCCCTTGCGTATCAGAGCCAGTGCGGTCGTCACCCATCAGCCAGCAGAGTACACAGTGTGTGAGTGCACACAAAGGAGACGGGCCCTGTGTGCAGCAAACAGGATGTGCGAGAGGGGAAGCTGCTATATCGGGGTAGAGCCACACTCCCAGACAACCGTACCGGTTTTGTTTGTCAAAGGGTGAGTGGCGTCAGGGAGCTCTCTGGCCGGGAAAGGGCATCCTGAAACTGCACCAAACTGGCTGGTTAAAAGTATTTCTAAGCCTTTATTTGTTTTGTTATTTGTTTACTTATATTTATTTATTAATGTATTACTTATTTATTTGTTATATTTTGTTTCAGTGCCTTGTCATCATCATTTTTATTCTTATCTTTTAATAACGTTAATAATTTGGCATTTCTTGGTAAATTCATTTTGTATGACTTTTTTCTTATACATCCTGCGTAAACCTAAATAAAAAAACCCCAAAAAATAAATAAACAAATTAAAAAACTAATTCATTATTTGATTGATTAATTGATTAACCGACAGAGTATAAATAACCTTCAGTGTTTACTGTGTGATAGAGGTTAGCTTGCTAGACAATGGGATTAAATAAAGTACAAACAAATAAATAAATAAATAAATAAATAAATAAATAAATAAATAACACTATATTTTTATCATTATAAATATATAATAAATGCTAACATAAAATAAAATTACTACTAATAACAGATATTTTTTTATTTTTTTATTTTTATTTATTTATTATATATATATATATAAAGTTTTAATTATCTCAGGTGACCCTACAAGTAATTCCAGTATAATGCATCTAATATGTTTCCATATAACACATTTATTTTTGCGTTTGCTTGGGTTTGTGAGAACAGGAAACTGGGAAATCCCTATGAAACACACTTCCTGGAAACAAACTGGCTTCCTGTTAGCACTTCCTGCAAAAGGGCGGTACTTAGGTTTATCTGATAATATGCTGTACACATGAACGTACACATGAATTAGGAACTCGTTCTAATGAAGTCATCTCTTGAAACACTGTAAGCCTTCGCGTTGGGTGTGAACGGAGCGTTTCACAACGTCATTGCTCCGGTAAAACCACATGTTGAGTTTACTGAAATAAAACTGCAGGATTTATAACTTCAGACTTTAGCACAATCTCAATTAAAATCTCAACATCTATAAGTGAAGGAGGTCTGTGTTTAAAAAAGTACACACTAAGCCAGCGGGGATGTGGAACAGCTCGAAGTCAAAACATGTTTCTGTTGGTTGAAACCTGCAGAGGTGCAGAGGGTAATAACCTCTGAAAGCCAGCATGAGCAAAGAGATGAGCTGCACATTCTGAATACATATTACAGCCTGCTGACAGTCACGTGGCGCTCGGAAATTGCCTGTGGAGATGCTTTTCATCACGTCTTGTGACAGGTACTGCATATGCAGAAGAAATAAAAAAACGTTGTTTGGCAAATATATTTCCAAGTCAGATACAATTAAAGGTTAAATACGAATGATGTTTTTGCTGACAAAATCACTGAACTATGTTTATGTACAACATCTTAACTTCACTTTTCAATATCAACTGACTCACCGGTGAGAATTAAGACAAGGCTGAGCTAAAATAATATTACAGAAGCTGATTCTTATAAAAAGTCTTAATCTATGCTTCGTTTTTTTTTTCTGAATCGCAACACAACCAAGAGGAACAAGACATGAGCTTACATTCCCATTATAGTACACTGGAGTACACTCACAAAACAGCACATAATGACTTCAGTTACTAAATGTACCAAAGATGAGTACAAGTTTTTTTAGACCATACTTTGCAATGTCTAGAGCAAAGTCTCCAGAGACTTTCTGAAATACACAAACCAGCCTGTCTGGCACCGATAACGACTGAGATTCCCCTTTATTCTGACATTTAACATGTACATCAACTGAAGCTTAACTCCTGACCTGTATCTGCATGGCTTAATGCACATTCACAGGATTAATGTCAATAAATGGACGAATGCGACGGTATACGTTATTATAACAGTATATACCCAATAAAGGGAACAGTGAGCGTATATTACCAAAGGTTATCTCCAATGCTTAATTTATAGAAGCTTATACAAAGTTACTGTCAAGTGTAATATCTACATCAGGGCTATTCAAATAATTCATCATGAGGGCCAGTTCATTAAAATCATTAAAAAAAAGGAGCCGGAGAGATCATAACACACCTGACTAAACATTTTTTATACATATAAACATGCTCGTGTTGTATTTTGAAACTGCAAAACAACATCAGTGTATTGTGAGACACCAAAGTGGACTGAAGTTTTTCTACATTGAAATGGGTAAATCAGAAAGAGCCATATCACACTCATTTAGAATTTCAAGAATTTTTTTCCAGAAAATCTGAAGAAAGAAATGAACATTCATCTGTCATCGCCCTGTCAGTCATCGCGTCTCACAGGAGACGCTGCTCGCATCACTCGCCTAACATCACGTGACTCCTGCTCTGTGCTACGACTCGTGCTGAATGAAACAGACAAGCGTCACTTCATAAGCCTAGAGTCCGTGTTCGACTGAACTAAATTTATTATGAAGATGTCTTTTTCAGGGGGCACGGTGGCTTAGTGGTTAGCACGTTTGCCTCATACCTACAGGGTTGGGAGTTCGATTCCTTGTGTGTGTGGAGTTTGCATGTTCTCCCCGTGCCTCGGGGGTTTCCTCCGGGCACTCCGGTTTCCTCCCCTGGTCCAAAGACATGCATGGTAGGTTGATTGGCATCTCTGGAAAATTGTCTGTAGTGTGTGATTGTGTGAGTGAATGAGAGTGTGTGTGTGCCCTGCGATGGGTTGGCACTCCGTCCAGGGTGTATCCTGCCTTGATGCCCGATGACGCCTGAGATAGGCACAGGCTCCCCGTGACCCGAGGTAGTTCGGATAAGCGGTAGAAAATGAATGAATGAATGAATGTCTTTTTCACACTAGGCTACTTGAACTGCCGGAAAAAAATTACCTGCGAGGCATCAATTGAATAGCCCGGATCTAAGATTATCAAGTAATTATTACATTACTCCACCTCTCCATGTTAGTGTATGTTGATGTATGCTGCTGTTGAAGTTTCAAACCTTTTACAGTTAACCTTTATAGCTATCAAAGTGTTGTCTTATAAGTTAACTCACGTACAGTATAGTCAGCATTATCAGAAAAGCATCAAGGCCTTCTAGGGTTTTTAGATACACTCTAGAAACAATAAGTGAATTCTCATTACTAAGTGTTTCTAACAAAATTCTTAAAGATGTGGCAGATTTTTTGAAAATCCACTTAATGTATCTTACTCTGTACTGTTTATAATAATTCTGAAGCCCGTCGCTATAAGTGCATAAAAGCAATAAGACCATAACTGCCAAATGGCTGATATGTTTATTTGCACATCATGCAATCCGATCCTCTATTTACCTTGTATTTAAATTTTTGCAGCATTTTGTTGCTGAACACAATGAAAAATGATGCCAGTAAGGGTCCATTTGCAACTTCCCCACAATTCCATATGGCAGCCATCTTGGCAATTGCTTTGGTTGTATTCCACACGAAATCTACATTGTTTCAGTTATCCAATTATCGGTGGGACTGGGGGCCGTGGAATCGTTTCCAGGTGTGGAGGCATCAACAATCTACCCACGCTGCCTCTGTTTGCAAACAGCATGACTTGGGGATATGAGAAGATAGATAAAAACAAGAGTTTAAGTGATGGATGGTAGATTTTTATATCCTTTCTAAACTCTGATAAGAAAGGCAAGCAAGCCATTATAACTTGTGATATCAAATCTGAATCTGAAGTGTAGAAGAAACAGGGATAGAAGAGTGATGCCCCAGTGTCTGTTGAATCTGTATGGTTATGATTGGTTAGAAAAAAGAAAAGATTAAAAATTCACATAAAGGTGCAAATTGGTGTATTGGTGCATTGATTTGTGGTAAACCTCAGAAAAAATGATGAAAATGATGATGATGATGATGATGATGATGTGGTGGTGGTGGTTCCCAAATGATACATCTACTGTATTTTTAGTATGTGCATATTGTTTAGCTTAAAGGTACATAATTATACCTGAAGGAGTAAATTAAAGCTTTAAAGTGTACACTGCATGCAAGTTAAAGATACCCTTCAAGCCCCAAGCAGAGGTTCAGTTTAGTGTCTTTTTGTAACATTTCAGTATGGCCAATGGATAAGTAACCGCAGAAGAAATCGCTTCGTGTTCATTTCTGGTTTCTAAAAATATGTTTTTGTCTGATTGCTTTCACAGTTCTTTACTTTGCCTTGGGGTCCGCTGGGAAATTAATCAACCTTAAATTTAACACAGGACTCGCTCACAGTGCACTGATGGCAAAGTTCACGCGAGGTGAATCCTCCATGGAAAACATTTCATTATGACAACAAGCCTCATTTTGGAGCGTTACGTTCAGAATCCGCACGTCTTCCCGGTCTGGTCTGTCTTTTGCTGGTTCAGTTTTGAAAAGCGAATCTGTACAGAGGTAAAGAAGTCATGAATATAACTTTTTAATTCATTCATAAGGTGCAAATAAGCCTTCACAGAACCACGCTTGTCAAGTTTATTTCACTTCAAAGGTATTTGGTTTAACTCACAGCTACAGAGCCAAATTAATTCAAATTCAGTCAGGGACGCTTCTACTTTTTCATCTGCCTTAGACTCCAGCAAGTGCTCACATGAAAAACTGGCAAAGAAAATCACGATTTGTGTTTCTAACATTCTGAGGTCTTATCTCCAGCGCAGGTCTTTGTTAAAGATAGCGCTAATACCAACTTGGCTGTTAATTCACAAGAAGGCTGACAAAGTGCTCTTGCCTTTAATGAAATGCCAGACAGAAGGATTGGACAGCCGACGTTCACGAATGATTAGATGGAAAAGAAGGTTGTGGGACTGGAACTGTGAGAAGAACTCTTCTGATCAGGAGAAAGGAAACTAACGCTTACAAAGTTCACAGGCCATGTGACCAAGACTGAACTAATCTTACTGCTGATTGGCCAGTTGCAGAGACAATATGAGAGATCTTTGGTTAATGCCAAGATTTTTGATATTGTACACATGACTAAACAATTATAAAGTGGGTCTTAGATATTCGGAGAATGTGCAGAAAGTTTTCTTCAAATGCCTGGACGCTCCACATATTTACTCAGATCTGAAAAGCATTAAGAAGTATATATGACAGAATAAACCAGCTATATTACTGTATAAACCAGTTTGGAAGACTTTCACCAAAATATTTAGCAGATCTTTTTTTTTATCCCATCTTGCAAATCCAAACAAATTTTCAAGTAAGCATTAGTGAAAGTACCAAGTTGATTTTTTTCCTAGCTCTATCTGATAGGATGGAGATCAAGTCGCCAACGTAAACCAGCAACAAGTAGACGCTGTGTTGTTTTGCATCGTGCTAGGACAAATAAAACCTTTGTTGTTCTTATTGACCGGGGACAGAAATGTTAATTAAAAATTCCCAGCTGAGGACGGATTAGAGCAAATGGGTCCAGATAAAAGCCCACTGGGGTAAGAGACAGGGTGAGGATTTACATGTAGCTACTCCTCAAAAGCAGGATCGGGTAGAAGCTAAGACACTAGATTATGTGTCGAACTTTAAAAGTAAACACAGTCCTATATTTGACTCATAAACTCCTGTTTTCTCAAGGCCTTACAAACATATTAAATGCAAAATTACCTCATAAAATGTTGGCAAAGTACTCATCTGGAATGTTTTAAAGGATGTCATTTTAATTTTTAGCCATAGACCTTGTTTTATTGACATGAAGACTTGAACACAAACTTACCAGTCAAACAAGGTAAGTGCCAACACCTCTCCTACTTCTAACCATTTTCTTTCAGTCATTGTCACGACAGCATGTTTTTCAGTTTTGTCGCTACTGCCAAACTATTGTTAACAGGATGGGTGGGTTGCAGCAGGTTTATTAATTCACCAGAAGATGCAAAAATCTGTTTTATTCCACACTTGTGCTCTTAAAAAAAAAAACAGTTTAAACAACCTGTATTTGTAACTCTCTGATAAAGATGACTAAAGACAGACAAACTGGAGAATATGTGTAGTACCTAACCTTGAGGAATACCTAATACACAAATTGCAAAGATTTGCTTTACCCTATGGTGTTCTATTGGTCAATAATTACACAATATACTGGATCTTTAATAGACTGGTATTTATTATTAAATAACTGTATTCAAATATTTTAAGGAAGTTAAAGATCCAGATTGGTTCCCTTGAGATGTTAAGAATGTATATATAATTAGGTATAAAACTACTTAAGTCTAATTGTGAGTGTAAAGTAAAGGAGTGTAATTGAGAGAGTAAATACTGATTGTTAAAAGTGTTAAAACTGATTACGCCACAATATTGTGTAAATATAAAGGTGGTGTTTTCTATGAAGAGATTTCTTTTCAACACCACATTTAAAGCTGTAACTAAGTTTTTTCCCAACAAGCTTGTCAGGATGAAGAGCTTTCTCATTAACACAACACTAGATGTAGCTAGAAACGGTTAAAAAGTATGACGTACATTAAATGAATAAAAAAAATGTCACCAACCTGCTGCTATCAGAAAACTTACGGTGGCAACAACAACTGCATGTTGCACTGAGATGCATTGCCATTTGTTTCTTTATACATCACTTACAGTACAGTGTGTACTTCACTATGTATCACTGAAAGTTTATGCTATTAAAGCAAACTTTTTTTGTTAAACCACTTTTTTTTTCATGTTTCCAAAACAGTGATTGATTTCCCAAGAGCATATTTTTTTTCCTCCACAAAAACCTCACCAAAAGGCTGTTTTGCTATTTTAAACTGTTTGTAAAATTCCACCAGCAGAACATCGCACATCTGATTCAAATGAACTCAACAGCGATTAGCCAAAACCATGTGCTAGTGGAGGAATCTCACAAAAACATTAGTGGGATTGGATGGGAATTCGAAATGCTGGAGTGAAACCCTGAAACTTCGACAGACGTCATAAATTTTTGTCAAAAAAAACCCTGTCAGCTTGTAACAGCACATGAACCTTGGCTTCTAAAATGTGATGTTTTAACTGCTGTGAAATTAAAGGGCAGGAAATGAAATGAATGACCTTCTTTAATTTCCTTTTAGATGCAGCAGGCAGTCGGAGTGTGAAAGTTGATGGGTTGATGCATTCTCACAGCCAGTAGTGTTCGTGATACACCGTTCCTCCCGACAAAGGAAGTCAATACGGCTTTAAATACAGTCTGTTTTCAATGGTCTAGTATTATTCATGCTCTTTATCCTTAAGCGCAGATTTCTAGCCACCACACCTCTGGCTGCTACGAGGTTGTGGCTTGTTTAAAGGAATAAATTCCGCTATGCAAAACAAGGCAGTCAATTAAAACTGTATTGAGACTAAGAGATATAATGAGCTCAGAACACATATAAACCTCAACCATTGTTTTAATATGTAAGCAGCTGTTTACTAGAATGAAGCGACACAACCACAAATCATCAAAAAGAATCATTTCACAAATTCAAGAAACTGTAAAATTGAAATATACAGATTTTTGTATTCAGACATTTTTCTAATATGCAGCATATACTGTCAGATTTACAGCTAGACAGAACAGACAGACAGACAGATAGATAGATAGATAGATAGATAGATAGATAGATAGATAGATAGATAGATAGATAGATAGATAGATAGATAGATAGATAGACACAGACAGACAGACCAATTGATAGATAGACAGACAGACAGACAGACAGACAGACAGACAGACAGACAGACAGACAGATAGATAGATAGATAGATAGATAGATAGATAGATAGATAGATAGATAGATAGATAGATAGATAGATAGATAGATACTGTAGATAGATATTTTTTTTAGCTTGAAGGAAATTCAAGGTAGAACTTTAATAAATCCTTGTAATATTTTCTGACATCCGGGCACTTCCATAAGCTTCCATGGTTCTTCTGTTAGTCCTGAAGATAAGGTGTAATTTAAAACATGAACAGAGCTGTAATGCTAACGGGAGCAATGAAATGCAATGATGGCTTTTGATGCTGTCCTTTTGAAACGCTACATCTCCTGGCTGACATTTCTCAAATGTCATTAAGAACATTGTCGAAAAATGTAAACAGGGCAAATGTGCTTAAGGGAGGACCGAGTTCATCGTGGAGACTCGTATCAGCTCTGGTGGATTTCTACATAAATGCTTTGAACAGGTTCCTGCTGGTTACTGTGATGATACACTGAGCCCAACTTCCATTTCTGACCTCTATGAAATATAGCCTTAAATTTATATGCATAAATGTGCATTGAGGACTCGCTCACCTTGTAGACTAGTTCTGGATCTTAACCACTTCAGTTGATTAGTCAAACTAGATTCGGTAGATTTTTTTCTTAAATGTAATCAGTATGTCCGTTTCTCGCGGCAAAAAAAAAACGAACTTTAACCTACAGTATAAGAAATGTTGACTCACACTTTTCATACATTCGTTTGTTTTTTTGAAGATACTAGGGTTTTCTTCCCTTTCAAAAGGCATTAAATAATTCTGGGAAATTCCCAGAGCAAAATCAATCCCACAAGGAAAAGACTGTTAATCTTGTGTTGGCTGGTTAGTCTACTAACATAACAGATAATTACAGTACGCTCTTAGAAAAACGATCCCTTCAAGAATTCGTCAAGGATACTTAGCACCTTTGCTAAGCGTGCTCTATGGAAGCCTTTCTAACGGGGAAAGCACACTCTGGGATCTAGGGTTCGAGTTACAGGGGAAAAGGATTATGTTCTGAAACAACCCATATCACAATTCATCTTTGATCAAATAAGTAGTTTATTACTGCTATTTTTTTATTTTAGTTCTTTCTATGAATCTATGTACTGTATGTATCTATCTTTATATAAACACACACATACATACAGTATATATATATATATACACTCTGGGCAACGATTACATTTTGCAATTGCGATAAATCGCATGATTTTCTGTGATTAATCAAGATTATTGGCATTGTTATGCACAAAAGTCAATAATAAATTCAAAAGAAGTGTATTGCACACTTTTATTTAAAAAGTACTGTTATATGAACAAAAGTGCAATAACATTTATTTTGCAAATGAGATGCTTTTTCACAGCAGTACTCCCTTTAAATAGTAGCAGTTAAAATATTTCTTGTTAATCTTAAACATTCTCACTCACTCTCTCACTCATCTTCTACCGCTTATCTGAACTACCTCGGGTCACAGGGAGCCTGTGCCTATCTCAGGCGTCATCGGGCATCAAGGCAGGATACACCCTGGACGGAGTGCCAACCCATCGCAGGGCACACACACACACACTCTCATTCACTCAGGCACTCACACACTACGGACAATTTTCCAGAGATGCCAATCAACCTACCATGCATGTCTTTGGACTGGGGGAGGAAACCGGAGTACCTGGAGGAAACCCCCGAGGCACGGGGAGAACATGCAAACTCCACACACACAAGGCGGAGGCGGGAATCGAACCCCCAACCCTGGCGGTGTGAGGCGAACGTGCTAACCACTAAGCCACTGTGCCCCCATCTTAAACATTAATGTAATCAAATTAAATCTAAAACCAAAGCTATTTACACTGCCAGAGCATTTTTGTCTAATTTGTTACAGAAAAACAAGTTATGCTCAGAGTCCAGAACCTCGATCATAACATTATAACAAGCACTTTCCGAGCAACAGCAAGTTAACATTTATAAATCTTTTTTTTTCTTTTCTGAACAGGTACCAGCAGAAACATTTGGGAAGCGATTTAAAAATAAATAAAAAAATAAAAAATATCAATTTAATTCTCCATTTTTCTGTCCTCACTAGTTCTTTTCTGTTCTGGTTCATGTGAGCGCTGGAGTAGGCTTAGCGACACCCCCAAATGCTCTCATTGGTTAAGATGCATGATGCCACCTATCCCAAGCAAGCACTGATCAACATCCCACCCCTTCTGTGACCAATGGTTTGTCTGTATATGTATTTAGAGCCGGGGAGCAACAGACCTTCCAAATAATTATAATGATTTGAAAAAATTGACGTCAATGGACCATAAAATATTTGTCAGGGTTAATTAATTAATGCTTAAACGCGTTATCACATATCATTATAGTGCCCAGTTATAATATATATGCAAATACAGCTTTGTGTAATTAAATAGTATCTAATTAAACTGATAAAGACAATAAAATCAAGAAACCGCCATAGAAAGAGGCAGAGTTTATCTTCTTTATACCTGCCACATTTCAGTTGAGAGCAGAACAAAATGATTTTTTTACCCGACATTACACATTTAGGGATCTCCAGAGAGACGACCGAAAAACCTTTCATAGTTCTAAAGTTAAATCATTCATTTAGTTAGCTCAACTTCATGTCTGAAGTGTTATTACATAATGTAAAACTAACTAGGAGGTTGGAGGTCGCGTTTCATTTCACAATCGACTAAATAAACCCAGCGGAGAACACAAAGGCTTCCTCTACGATTCTCCGTTTGGCAGCAGCTGTACATCCCATACGGCCTGAGTCGGGTTCTGTTTGTTCACCCACAATTCCACTGTTGTTCAGAGTGTGAGGTGCCAGGCCCTGGGTGTGTTTATGTTGGCAGCTATAGGCAGTAGACTGTGTGTCTGTGGAGGCCATGAAGCACGCCAGAGGACGTCAGAGCGATTTGTAGAGGGAGTGAAGTGCAGCCTGGTTTGAAACATGACAACATTAAATGCTGATCTGAAGTCACGGGCCTAAGCATGAATAATAAGCTGGGGTACATGGGTTTTCAAGACAAAGTCCTGTCCTGTGGATCAGTGTAAATGAAAACTGACAGCTGATTTCTATCCATAATACAAAGTTAAACCATTCTTTCAGGTTTTTAATGACAATTTAAAACAGAAAAAAAATCATGATTCACTGACTATAAGTACTTATAAAAGACTGTATGTAAATGTATTGCATTTAAATCAAATCTCTCAAATATGGCTACATATAATCTTCCAAACATATTACTTTACAGATTGTTTTATATGCAGTAGAAAAGTGTTCAAACTGTTTTCAGACACTGGTGTGTTTTCCCCCGGTGCAGTGTGTCAGTTTGAAAGTGTGAAGTGAAGATGTCTGTGGTTGTGACTGTGTGGTGGTTGTGATTGCAAAATGAATTAAGCTGAAAGTTTTCAAACTTTAAATTGGATTTTTAATCACACTTCTAATATGTGCTAGAAAAATACATCAGTCCAGATGAAGTCTTTAAGTCAAAGTTGTCCAAATGTTTGTTCACTACAGTGCTTTTCATTCTGAAACCTAAAACACCTGGAGAAATTTTGTTATCTGAAAATTCTCTACTAGTGTTCAGTAGAAAAAAAAGCCACACCGCTGGCTCTCAAATCTCTTAGTAAGACACACCAGACTGTCTACAATACAAAAGGGGGTCTTAAGGACTGCTTTGATAACCAGCAGAACTAGAGATTGGTTTTTGGGTTCAAAATCCTCTCACACTCATACTGAACCCTCAGGGGAGAATGGCTTCAAATTCGGAAGAAAAGTTCATCTGTGAAAATGCACTTAAAATTTACTGCTTTATCTGATTCCAAAACTGTGATTTAATATTATTTTATATTCGATCTGCATGGTCAGCCAGCGACTCATGGGATTGTTGTGGACGGGGCCTGCCGGAGACTGTCATGCCTTCTTTGAACCATTGTTGCATCAGTCAGCTGTATGGTCTGGTCTTTATCAGCAATAATTTGAAGACTTTGACAGGAAGCAAAGTGTTGGGTCCCTGGTGAACTCAGAGTTTGCACTGACCCATTAGTTCCTCAGAAGCTCTCGCTTGCACTATTATAAACCTTTGTAGATATGACATTCCTGTCCAGTGTCACCCAAATGAGGACGAGGTTCCCTTCTGAGTCTGGTCCCTCTCAAGGTTTCTTCCTCATATCATCTCAGGGAGTTTTTCCTTGCCATCGTCGCCTCCGGCTTGCTCATTAGGGATAGATATATAGTATTTTACATTTTTAATTATCACAAATTTTGTAGTGGTTAAGACATTGGTCTACTGATCAGAAGGTCGACTCCCAGGTCTACCAGGCTGCCACTGCTGGGCCCCTGAGCAAGACCTTTAACCCTCAATTCCTCAGTTGTATAAATAGAAATAAAATAAAAAAAATGTAAGTCACTCTGGATAAAGGTGTCTGCTAAATGCCAAAAATGTAAATGTATTAATTTATTTATTTTTCTTCTTCTTAGTATTATATATATATTTATTTCTTTTTTCTCTTCAGTTTCTATACATCTGTAAAGCTGCATTACACAATTAAATTGAATTTAATTGAAAATAATATTCACAGCATCAACTGAGCTATATTTAAAGCCTTATTACAGCATTAAACACCAAAGCCAAGAAATAGGCTTAAATCATGCTTTCTTTCGAAATAGCCTTGTTATCTTAAAAATCTAAATCAGAAGTACAGTATCTTCCTTGGTCTTTCCTAGAATAAACATTTCCGTGTATAAACGTTAATTCTTGTGGTTAATACTGATGTACTGGAAGCCAAACATCTCATTTCCTTCTCGCTTATCTTAGCAAAGCCTCTTATTGCGCAGGCATTTTTTACACCTTTAGTAAAAGCAAATGAACTAATCTGATTTCTAACTACAGGACACAAGCAGTCCATAAATATACCTTTTTGTTCTTAGAAACTAAGTCATGACCTGGCAAGAGGAGCACAGCAAATTAATCAAAACTACAGGCATGGACCCAAGTCACTCCACTCGCGATCTGATTTAGAAAACGCAGCCAGAGCAGCTTTCCCATTATCTTCTGAGATACAAAAGGAATTGAAACGTAACAAGTCCCCAAATGGCAATGCTTTATTGATCTAAAATAAAAGGCAGGATTGCTTTTTTTTTAAATCCTTGCTGTACTCAATAGCACACAGAGTTTATTGGCGTGAAAACCTTTGACTGAAATATGGAGACTTAATATTTAAAGAAACTGCCCAGACATGTCTGGTGTCTGCATCTGCTTCTTTAGTTCTGCCATAAAGCTACAAGGCTAATGTAAATCTTACAGGATAATTATAGCTGTTAATATAGGACTGTGCCTCAAGCATCACATACTTGGAATTGTCCAGCGATGCTATTTGTACCAAATAGAACAATCCACAGTTAAAAAATATTCATTTATCTTAATCAGTAAGCAGTTTATCTAGTGGACCTATGGAGTCTATCCCAGAAACACTGAGAGGAACAAGGCAGGATTTGACACCAGTCTATCACATTCCACCACAGCTTTATATGCTTTAGAAAAATACTCCCATGTCCTTTTCATTTCAGATCCCTTTCCCTGCCAAGTAACATGCCAAGATGTCTCAATCACCCTCATCTTTACATTCAGTTTAAACAAAACCACTGAATACTGTGTTTAAACTGGATCAAAAAATGGAAGAAGCCTTTATTTTGAAATGAGTGTCTTCGCATATCCTAGTTATGTGGTCAGGGCACAGGGTTACCCATGACACAACACCCCTAAAGCAGAGAGGGTTAAGGGCCTTGCACAAGGGCCCAACGGTGGGCTCAACAGCCCAGAGCCTTAACCATTTAAATTACCTCTGCCCTTTAACTTGAATCCCAGAAAGACACTGGAGATACATTTGATACTAAGCACAGTTAGGAACCTGAGACTCAACCCCAAATGTTTAGCTCTGTGATACCTACAATTAATACATGGATGTACTCCAGTGATTCATTCATAACTCTTAATATAAATCTTCATCAGCAACAACTTCATCCTGTTCAGAATGGATCCAAAAGATCCAATTCCACCTTCAAATTTTAAGCCGAAGCTTGTTTTCGCTAATTAAAACAAGACTGTATGTCCATTCCTATAGATGCCTGTGTCATACAGTGTCTGAAACCACAGCAGAGATGTTTTAGTGGGACACAGTAGGCAGCTGGACAGTTCATGTCATGCTTACATCCACAACAACGATTGACAAAGTGACCACTGTCTTTTACTACACCAAAAGCCTGGGTACTAAATAGTGTGTGATTCATACCACTCATTATTTCCTGAAATAGCTCGAGAGAGAGCATGTCCTGCTCAATATGCTCTTTACATAACACACTGTAACAGGAAAGACATTTTTTTCCTCTCTGTGACATATTTTAGGATTAAAGAGTTTGTAAAATTACAACCATGATATGAATTAAAATTGCAGAAAGATGCTTAGTCCTTAGCTGTGTTTACTTCCATCCAGTCAGTCATCTGCTTCATATTCAGCTCAGAAACACACACAACAAAAATAAACAGTACTGTATGTAACAATCGTCATTGATCTACTGCAAACAAACTACTGCAAACAAGTGAGTCTCTACAATAGTGAAACCACAACGGAGATAAAGTTGGATGCTAAATTAGCTCCAGGACGAGCGAGTTACTGTTATAAACCCATAAACTACTTTAATCGATTACCACCGCAAGAAATCAGCCTCATAAAGCTTAATGTTTTAAACAACGTAGTTCTAGCATTAGATTAGATCATATCTCAAACAGTACAAAATGATCTTGATAAAATCTTGGGAATTGTAGAACAGGCTTCAAGATAATGTGTGTTCTTCCTGACAAATTATATGATGAAGATCCATTTACTAGGTTCTGATGATGTCATCGATCAGCATTATAAACAAGCCCTCTGTTTAACTGTAACACAGTTGTGCTTAGAAAGAACATGTTCAAAATAAAGAAGAAGCAGAAGAAGAGTTTGGAGCTAGAGGACGACATAGAAAGACATTCTTCATAGTATCCTTGAGGTAATCATGCTGGACAAGAAGCCAGACATGCAGGCTGGTAAAATCATTTTAGTTCACCTGAGTGTTTTAAATTCAAATGAACCATTCATTTCATGTTTCTAGTCATCCTTTTTTGGAGCATCGTAGAACAAAGAATTTAATAAAAATAACTCAGGTCAGCGTAGTTCAGCTTAGAACAGTACAATGTTAATCTACTGAAGCTTTCAGCATTTCACATGTTTTTATAGTTAACAGTCTTTGCAATGCGTGGACAATTGCTTAGCCAGAAAGAGGAGTTGTATTGCGGCTGGATCTAGTGAAGGCCCAAGAGATTTTCAGTGTCCTGACCTTAGGTATGTTTAAAAAACATAAGAAACCTGTGCAGCCAATTTTAAGCACATGGGAAGATGATAAATTGCAAACTTGCTCTTGCAAGCCATTCAGAACCGCTCTGTGTATCAATGATTTTAGTGAACCTTGTTTTAGCTGACTGAGTCGACATCGATAACGTGGTGTAACAAGGTGATGTAAAGGAGATAAAAAAAAAACAAACACATTTTTAGTTCAGCTTGTTAAAACTAAATATTATCTAAAACACCTTTAAACATAGTTTCATATATTAACCTGGCTTGGTTTTCATTATTTTATCCATACATTCATCTTCAGTAACGACTTTATCATGGTCAGGGTCACTGTGGATCCGAAAACCATCCGGATCTAAAATGCTGGGAACATCGAATGGGATGGCACTTCGTCACAGGGGAGCATAAACACACACAAACACACATTTATACATTATTTACACCAAGGGGCAAGTGATCGCAGCTAATCCACCTACGCCATGTTCCGGAAAGGTTGGAGGATACAGAATAACCCTGTGGAAACCCTACAGATGCGTAGAGAGTAACCTGAACTTACCGCAGTAATGTTTAGAGATCTGTAAATATTATGTAAATCACTTCAATTTTAGATTTGAACCTATTTCAGCAAGCACGCAGAACTTACCCCTGTGAATATCCACCTATCCGTCGATGAGAAGAGAGAGAAGGAGCTCTTTCTTTGTAGCGTCGGCCTGCGAAAGGTACAGAAAAAAAGGACATTGTGTCAAAACATGCTTTTGATCACATTTGCTTCAGAGTTTAGGTTCACAAACCGACCAGAGTCGATGACTGAAATCCTCAGTCACCCTACTTTAAGAAGCACTTTAACCTCAGGAAGCCACTAACACTACTGCCATTAGCATGTGCCCTTTGATGCTAATGGACAGAGAGGAGGATCTGCTGTCTGTGAGGTTGAAGGGCATGTGGGTTACATCAAAAGCCTAGCAGAATGATCTGTGTGTTTACACGTACAAAGATTTCAAGTCTGCAGAAATTAAAGAAGAGGTTGGTGCAAACTTTGATGTTATAGGGGATGATCTTGACTGGTTTGGAAGGAATCTGAGTGAAACGTAAGCGTGGGTGGGATTTGATAACATTTCCCGGAAAAATGAAAGACATTAATATAAACAAACTATTTTCCATCATTCTTCAGTCATATGACCAAAGTTTATCTTTCGCTATGAATAAACAGGAGGAGGTGTGGATACAGTTATGACTATGTTCTTCTGAGACATCAGTACAAAAAATGTCAAGCCATCTAAGACAGATATATGCTGAAAGAATGAACTACTTTTGCACATCATTGCTGAGTGCTTGATCCTGATTGGTCAGAAGGCGTTGACTCATTTTCTATATTGAGTTTTCTATTACAAAACTCATTCTAATACGTTATTGCTTCCAGAGCAACAGCTTATTCCACAAGGATGTGTGTGGCTTGTAATGAATAAACTTGATAAAACATTGTTATTTAACACAGAAATGGGATTAATTGTTGGTTTGTTTTCTATATGGAGATGTTTAATTAACGCTAATGGAAGCAGTCTCCAGTGACAGTACTTTTTATCAGTCAGAATGAAAGTTTTCTGACATATGAAAAGTTTTCAGAATGGAGAAGTTTTAGATTTACAGTTTCTTTTTATGAATTTTATATATATATATATATATATATATATATATATATATATATATATATATTATTTATTTATTTATTTTATTTATTTTTTTTTATAATAGAAATGACTTTAAACTTAAATTGTAAACTTAAAATCAAACATTTTTATCTATAAATAAAGAAAAAGTACAGTGTGTTTTTTTTTTATTTATATAAATTGTAACTGTGGGCAAAGTGTTGGATTTAAATAGGAATAAAACACTTTATAATATAATATTAATGTAAAATGATTTACTTTGGGGAGGGAACAGGAACTGAACTTCATATCGCCCTCATATCTCTGCTTGGAATCATAGATCCAAAGTGTTTCATCACATGGTGCGAGATCAAAAACCATTTCTTATCCATGTAATGGAAACATCTCACACATCTGACACACATCTAAGCCTACAGAAATCCATACAGTAAACCAGCATCAATATGAATGTTCTAAAAGATCCCAAAATGTAATCTGTATCTCTGAAGCTGCTTGATCCATCCTGATACCCACCTTCTGGTTGGAGTATCATCACTTAGAAACCACTCGCTGCTGCTGAGGACGGTCACATGGTCAGTCTAATGATAAATGAAATTACAGGACTTAAGGCTTTAGGGTCTGTAATTTTGCTCTCTGTCAATTCAATTCACTTTTATTTGTATAGCGCTTTTAAAAATAGGCATTGTCTCAAAACATTGTCAAAGCAGCTTTACAGAACATAAGAAATATAGTACAAAAAGTTTATTATACAAAGATTAATATTATACAAAAGTTCAAGATTTATATTAGACTTTTAGTTAAATGTGTTTGTATTTATCCCTAATGAACAAGCCTGAGGTGACTGAGGTGACTGTGGTGAAGAAGAAACCTTGAGAGGAACCAGACTCAAAAGAGAACCTCATCCTCATTTGGGTGACTCTGAAGGGTGTGATTATAAATTATTAATACACCAGAAAGTGTTATTATTAATAATGTCCTTTCTACAGTTATGGACAGTCTGACTGTTGTGTATTGATTAGGAGGTTGTTGTCCTCAAAGAAGTGGACACAAAGATGATTGAGTGATTTTGAAAGTCATATTTTTTACGAAATATCTGGTCAGTTTGTTTAAAAAAAAAAAAATTACGGCATTAATTTATAATGTCCAATGGGCTGATTACGTTTGTAGTAATTAAGTCATCATTTTGGTTCTGACTGTAGCAACACGATCGAGTAAAACGTTCTTCTGTCCATCAATCGACGCCGGCCAGACTGCATATTTACTACTGTGAATAATATCGTCTAACCCTTTCAGACCTTGGCTAACATCACACAGGTGATGACAGAGCATGTCACTCACGGCCTACTCTGCTGCCCACGGCTTTGCAAATACACAACACGTTTGAGGAATGCCTGAGAGAGACGGAGGATTGGACATGGAAAAATACAGAAGTATCTTTACATCACTTTCCTTCATCTGATTAGTAAGTAGAAAACAAAAATTCCTAAAATGAAACGGATATTAAACCTTCCATACAGCTGCAGTCAGGCTCCTTCGTTGTGCTCACGGTGAATTTAATTCTTTTATAATTGCTGTTTTGAAGAGGAGTATCTTCAAAATGTTCAGAATTAAAAAGAGAAAATCCATCAACGGTACACAGACGATTCGTTTTTTGTTTTGTTTTTCAGTTCAATCATAAAACTCTTTCTAACTGTCTTATTTTATCACTTTCACCAGTGAATGGGTTCATATTCACACACACATACACACACACATACACACACACACACGCTCAAACACAATCACTTCGACTTGCTAATCCCTGCAGGAGCTTTTGTTTAAGTTCACATTCCGCCTGAGGAGAATCAGTCAGCCTGTTTATCAGTGTTTGAGGAAGCCCCCCCCCCCCCTGCCCCCGCTGAACCACCACACATTATCCCCCTTTCCTGACAGACTTCTGACAGATCTTAAGCTGTTCATCCCAACCCTTTGTGTGACAAACCGACTAACTTCATCTGACTCTTTTCTCCTGTCTTATCAATCAGAAAAAAAAAAAACGCTACGGGATAAAATTTTTCTGAAAAAAAAAAATTTTTTTATTTTGTGCAGTTCTGATATTAAGGATTTTAAATAATATTAAATAATATTACTAATAATACTTTGGATAACACCTTAGACAAGGTCTGAAATGTCACATTTATAATGAAAGTATAATGATGAGGGTTTGAAATGGAAAAGGTCTAATAGAGCAGTAGGGTGAGGGGTGAGGTTGAAATACCATCTCACAGTTGAGGGGTGAAACATGGTGGTGGAAAATACCAAAAAGTACAGAGGCCTTTATGCCTAGAACAGTTATCACAAATTAATAGGCCAAAAGTGTTGTCTTCATTTTTTCAAAATGAAAACAACAGCTTCAGTCTTTTACCCAGAAGCCAAGGAAATGGAGTTTGAGCCTGTTTTGTTGTGTCCAGGTTCAGCATTAAATGTTGTTGTCATGTCACAATCCATGTGTTGATTAATCAAATCCAGTGTTGACTAATGACTCATATGAACGTAGACACTCAGGGCTAAGCATACTTTAATATATTAATAGATTTTTTTCAGACAAATGTTTCTATCTTCTATGATAGAAACAACATGTTATCAAACCCATTTCTTCTCTCTGAGATGCCCCAAGTGATTGTTCCTAAGCTGCTCCAATTTAAAGCCGCTACCATCAACCACTAAAATTCTGTTTAAGGTTATAAAAGAGGGGAAAACACAAGTCCGCTCTCATTTTATATCAGACTCACAGTCAAAAAAACATTCCTTTGTTTACACTAATTGCAAAAAATGTCCCATAAGCCTATTTCTATGCCGAGTGGATGGAACGCCAACGTACAGGTAAAGAAACGTTAACCAAATGTACATCTGTAACATTCTGCCTGGGGTTCTCATTTCCAGCAGTTATATTAAAACCAAATGCATTATAAAAAAATCTTCTATTCCTCTATTAAATAAGACAACAATGACGAGACTCTTAGGGAAGTAAGCCTCATGAGGAAAAGTCATGAATACATCTGAATGAAGGTGACTATATTGAAGTTATCAGCTCGGCATTAAAAGATCCACGCTTGATGATATGACCTGTAGGAGACCTGTGCACTTGGTAGACACAGATTTCTACTAGTGCTAATGATAATTTTTTGAAGTTTCTAAACAGGTGGTTCCAAATCTGAGTCTGGAGAAACAAAGCAGCATTGTTAAACTAGGTCAGTGCTCATCACAAGCCAATAACATGTTTATTATTCAGTTCTTATAGATATTAGCATATTTGATCAGCTACTTGAATTCACTCACTCATTCATCTTCTACCGCTTATCCGAACTACCTCGGGTCACGGGGAGCCTGTGCCTATCTCAGGCGTCATCGGGCAACAAGGCAATCACACACTAGGGACAATTTTCCAGAGATGCCAATCAACCTACCATGCATGTCTTTGGACCGGGGGAGGAAACCGGAGTACCCGGAGGAAACCCCCGAGGCACGGGGAGAACATGCAAACTCCACACACACAAGGCGGAGGCGGGAATCGAACCCCCGACCCTGGAGGTGTGAGGCGAACGTGCTAACCACTAAGCCACCGTGCCCCCCGCTACTTGAATTGAACATTTATAAAATAAATCAATGATAAGTGGATTTGGTGAGATTTGTTATCCCCGAGCCACAAAATCCTCCATTTTTGAATAAAATATTACCGCCTCAGTGTCAGGAGCACCTCGACAGCTAATACAGAATGTTGCTAAACAAAACGATTAGCAAAGTATCTGAAGTTTAGGTTAAAAATGTAATGTTCTAAATAAACAATAAAAGTTTGCTTTGACATCAAGAAAATTATCAGTGCGACAAATGTTAGTGTTAAAGAATCTTACAGGAAAAGTTTCAGAAACATTCTCAGAACTGAACCTTTTTTAATTCCTCATTTGTTTCACTTATTTAACCTCTTCTGCTGCAGTTGAGAAATCCTGATTTATTGCCCTGCACTTCCTTGAAACACTGATCAATAATTAAACCCAAGGTGATTTTCGCTGCATTTACAGGCCCTCACATTCGCCAATCTACTCGGTCTGATTTGCACCAATGTGTTATCTCTGAGACACCTCGTCTTCCCCCGGTGTCTGATGATGAAGCTGTCTCTTCCCGCTTTATCTGCAGAATCCTCTTTCCCGCAACCTTTAAAGGTCATGATTAGGAGCGCTGGATTGATAACTGTACACTGACCAGAGACCAGTGAGGCTCATGATGCTTGATAAAATGCATCCTTAGATAGCCAGTCTGGGTTTACACACACACACACACACACACACACACACACACACACTCCACTCTCACTCCCTGTAGCTCCTTTCTCAGTTGGTGTAAAGTTATCAATACTGTGATGTAGGTGAATCGATAAATAGTTGCCATAAAGAGAGCACTGCTCATGTTCCCTCTCTGTTCAGCTTAACACAACAATGGACAATGATTTCAACCCATTTCCCAGCACTGAGAGATAAGCAGCAGAAATAATGTACCAAAAATCGATTATTATTATGTCCTTATTGTGTTATTATGATTATTATTATGTTATTATTGTGTCCTTACAGCCTCAGTGTTAATAAACGAATGATGTAGCTTAGTGATTTCTAATAAGAACGTTGTGAGTTCAAATCCTAAGTCCATCAAACTGCCACTGCTGGGCCCTTGAACAAGGTCCTTAACCCTCAGTTGCTCAGTTGTACAAAATGAGAAGAAATTGTCTGCCATTGAGGTTGATGTAATAATCATTCACGTATACAGGAAATTCAGAGATGATGAACGTTAGCTAAGTTGAATCTGTTTTTGCACCGTAAACACTACAGTGATATAAACAAGCATTAAAGCGGTAAAGTGGGCTGTCTTCATTCCTGTACTGTTGTTTGTAAGGTGTGTAATCGTTGATATTGTGACGTTTCCTGTGTATTTATTTACTGACTCTCCAGTGTTAGTACTTTGCAACATTCAGCGTATGTTTATAGTAACGAAAGTAGCACAACTCCAGGGGCTTTGGACTGAGCCTGAACCCAGGGCACTGCTGTGTGATTTATTCCCTTTTCCTCTTCCTCCATAATTGGTTTTGTCTGTATACCTCTATATATTATGTTTACTATAATTAGTTGCATTGTATCCATTGTTGCATTGTATCCCTGTGTTTTGGATTTTAATTAACTGTAACTATAAAATATATTTTTGTCTTTTGTAAATGTGACTTCTAGGCACGGAGTGGGCACAGGGTGGGCAAGTGGCAGTGTTTTATTTTGGTTACACTGAAAAAATGACTGTACCCTGATTTACGTTGTTATATTTGTTAATATGAGTTGGAATAAAAAAAAAAGAGTAGAAAAGTTGAAAGGTTCACTGTCTGCATGCTTTATTCCTTTATTTTTCTTCTTTTTTAAATTAGACCACTGGAGGTGGGCAGTGGGATGGGCATGTACAGGGCCCTCCAAGCTGCCACCACTGAACCCCTGAGCAAGGCCCTTAACCATCAAGCTCAGTTGTATAAAATGAGATAAAATTGTAAGTCGCTCTGGATAAAGGCTTCTTCCAAATGCTATAAAATATAAATGTAAAGGGTGGGCACAGGGTTGGCACAGGGTAGGCACAGGGTGGGCGAGTGGCTGTGTGAGGTTCTTTCTGTGTTTAAGTCGGTTTCCTCCAGGCGACTGGTTTTCTCCAACCCTCCTATAAAATTATTCAGACAGGCTACACTAAATTAGGTGTGAAGGCGTGTATGCACGATGCCCTGTACCAGACTGGCATCCTGTGCAGCGTGAGTTCTCCTGCTTTGCTTCCACTGCTCTAGAGATTAAACTCCACATCCTCTGCAACCCTGACCAGGATAAGACAGAAGGCAAATATGTCGTATCGTGTATTCCTAGTGATTGCACGTCCACTACAGATGCGAAGGATCAGTCTTTCGTTTAGACTGCTTGTATTCCGTTATAGTGAGAAATGGAAAATAACTGCAGTCTTCCCGATAACATTAGGACAACCTGGAAATTTGTGAAGGTGAATCATCACAAGCTTGAGGCCTGATGACCTGGACTGAAATAGCATTCTAAAGCTGTGGTTCATCTTTGTGAGATCATCAGGTCAAAACATCTGACAGACACCTCGAAATGTAACAAAACAGGAGCCGAATAAGTGTTAAGTGGCTTCGGTCGTGTTTCCTCCAACACAACAATAGAGACGATATTGAGAGCAGCGACTCAAGGAAACAACTGTCCTGTCCTGTCCTGGACCCCACTGAGACTCCAGGGTTCAGGAAATGACCAAATATGGACTGATCTACCTACTGCCTGCGCTGTAAACACTGGGGTCTAATACGCACTTGCAGGCCACACTGCATGCCGTCATAACCACTTACGTTTGTGTGCTCGGGCTTTTATTCCATCGTGTGATTTGGCCGAGGTGCCGTGTAATCAGCTCTCGAGAGTAGGTAGTTAATGCACGATTTCACCCACTCGAGCCGAAAGTTTGTTTGCTCCGTGCACTAAGGAGATGTGAAAATGTATTTCAGAAGGAATTCATAACAGCATACAGGGCCTAAAAATCGCTGGCAGAGATGACGAAAGCAAAATAATGATGATGATAACGCATTTTTATTTCTGGTTTGTTTGAAAAGTGAGAGTAGCACAAATCCTTGTTTGGGTAATGAAATGAACAAAGGCTTGTTTTTGTCTGCCAGTCTGATCTCCTTACTGGAATAAACATCTGTCCCCTTCACTCTTCCTTACATCAAGAGTCCCCCTAGTGGTTATTTAACTGCAGTCTGAAGCAATCACATGGAAGAATTAAACTGTACTGTAATTTGGGAAAACCTTACTTTGGTACATTGTGTTCTGTCTGTTCTGTTCTGTTTTTTTTTTTTTTTTTTTTTTTTTTTTTAACAGGCCTTGTAGTTTTCCAAGTAGTGAAGGAAAAAACTCTGTTAATAAATCTTGTAATAATGTGAGAAACATTCCCGGATGACGTCCCAATCAGGAAGCATCATGAGCTACACTAGAAGAAAGCGAAGGTGACCAGACATCCTGTATTTTCAGGGAAAGTCCTATATTTCACTTCGGTTGCATTTCATACTTTCATACAAATCATGCAACATATTTGAGATGTTTTCTTCAGTTCTAGAACAGGGCAGACTGATCCGCTCTTTACATGTATGCTTTCGACATACGGGATGATGTTTACTCTAGAAATATTTGGTCGCTAAACCCATTTAAGGGAATCGTGAATTTTTTTTTTTAAACTGCATTTACAGTCTGACTTTCACAGCACATCCAGAGATAGTTAATTCCTCTTATGACATGAATTTTTGTATCATTATCCTTTCTATTTATTAAAAAATGAAACATTTTATGATGATGATGATGATGATGATGATACATACAGGCTCCATATTCTGGACTATGAAATATTTGTTGACTAAGGATATGATGTTTATGATAAAGGCATAAATAAGGCAGAATAAACAAAGGCAGAATAAACAAATTCTGAGAAAGTGAGCTTGAAACACAGGGACAAGAAGCATACATTCCTCCATCGCTCGATTTATTGAGCATTTTTCTTCAAAATGTTAATTTTGTCAAGCGGTATTTTGTGTCACTTTTGAAAAATCAAACCTCAAAATACAAAGAACTTTATGTTTTAATGTGGGATGAAAGCAAAACTGAGCTGTGCATGATATACTGTGTGTGTGTGTGTGTGTTTGTGTATGTTTTAATTTCAGTCAGAAAAGCCAGCAGAGATTAAGCGAGCTGTCCTGTAATTATACACTCGGCTCATGAGAAAGCCTTGTACGCCTCGAGCATGCTGTAAACACTGCCACATGTGGGATCAGTCCGAAAAGGAACAGACACCCTAGCACTAGAGGTCCTCCATACATTTCTATTCGATGTGCCGTGTGTGTTTATTATCAATATTATGTTACCTGTTAAACAGTCAGACCTGGGATGATCTCAATTGGGGCTGCAAGTAAGTAGAAACTGAAGTAACTAATCAACAATCAAGAGTCAACCATAAAACCGAGTCGATTCCACACACTGAAAATGATTCACCTGTGAGCAAATCAGGAGTTGACATGCACAGAAAAACCTCCTCCAGCTAAAAAAAAAAAAAAAAAAATTGTTGGATTGATTGATAAAACTGATTTGCATTTCAACACCTGATTTGTTTCATTTCTACTAGACAAATTCAAAAAAATAAATATGCACAGGTGAATCATTTTCAGTCTATGGAAACGAATCCAAAGCTTTGGGGTTGACTCGTAAGTGATTATGTTCTTAACTGATTTCCAAGATGATGGTTTGTTGCAACCCGATTTTATATTATCCAAAATCTATCTTTTGATGTTATCATCATCACATTTTGCTAGACATTAATGTTTGCCTTTTGAATGAATCAACTCTTTTTTTTGAGAAAACGACTCTTTCTTGGGTGGAAAGGTACTTTTCTGAGATTATATATCTGCCTTTGTTGGGGGAGATATTGTTTGTGTCAGGGCAGAATCTTGGGGTCAGGTGTGTGTTGACTCTTTCTGTTTTGTGTGTATGTGTGTGTGTGTGTGTGTGTGTGTGTGCGCGTGGGGGGTGGGGTGGGGTTGGGGGGTCTCAAAACACTTTTAACAAGACACAAAAACTAAATGTTTGGTGGTGCTAGGTCAAGAAAATGCTTTAGAATCAAACCGATTCAAATGACTATTACTTGTGGTGTGACGTGACACAACACACTTCGTTGCATAACTCATTTTACAAGGTCGTTATTTTAATTTTGTAAACATTTACAGTTCTTTTGTAGGACAAATTTATTCCTTATAATATTCATTAGAAACTAAGAAAAAAGAACGTTTTCCGGATTGTTCTCTCAGTGTGACTTCAAATTTGATGAAAGTAAAAAAAAACTTTGCAGTTTCAAATCCTGTTTTTTTTTTCATGTGAAAGGTTAAAAAAAGAGTAACGTGTGTGAAGTTTTGTTTTCAGTGAAAGGAACAAGAGAACACCTTTAAAGCTGTTTCCTGAACTTTGGCCACTTACCTGCAAAGGAAACACACACACACACACACACACATACACACACACATTTCCCCTTCACACCTTCTCCTAAACAAAAGACAAGTCGCCATGACCACAAAAAAGTTCCTCCTACTTTTGTTCTTTTTTTAGACTCTCTCAAAAGCTGTCTGTCATGAAACTACTTATCAGTGCTGAAGCACAAGAACAAAATAACCGTCAGTCCTGTAGACATTAATTTCTGAATCTCGTAAATCTTTTCCTGACTTCTCACAGAACGTGTGTGCGGCGACACCAGACATTTGTCTGTCTTCATAATTAAAGGCGAATTCTGAAAATGACTAGGATTTAAGTCGTGCTGTCGTTATGTTACTAATGTTGCTTATGTTACTGTTGTCGTTATGCTGTTATACCAAAACTGATCTGAATTATCTTCCAACACCAGTCTTTGTGTCTCTGTGTCCTCTCTAGTGATCTGTGCCTCCCTCTGCTGGAAAACAGAGAAACACAGGACTTCACAAGGTTCACTGAAAGTACTGAACTACATACATGAGGCAGGGCATTTCTGAGAAACAGGATGTTCAAAGAACTCGGTATAAAGGTCACATCCAACCTGAATATGAAAAATAAAAGCTTAATGAAGAGGCGCCACTGTCAGACACACCAGGTCTCCATTTCACTCGAATAAATAATACATAAAAATAAATCAAACACAACAAAGTGCTGCGCTTTAAAATGTGATGACTAACATGTAATCATTGTTATTTTGCTGCGTGATAAAATCAAGGCAGCATATTTTGTAGAAGCTCTCAAATGTATTTATAAGTAATAAAATGATAACATTTTCAAATAGTATTTCTAATATTTTAATAATTAAGATTATTTTTATGTTATTATTATTATTATTATTATTATTATTATCATCATTATTATTATTATAAACATTCACATTTAAATTGATAAAACAATTGGATTTTAATAACATTATTTCTTAAAAATTATTTCAATAATAAACTAAAAAAGAAATATATAAGTAATAAATTAGCTTATTTTTGGAAATGTTTAATCTCTTAAATCTCACTTTTTTAAGCATTTAAATCCTACTACTAAATAATAATAATAATAATAATATTAAAATGACACGATCATATGCACAATCTTTTATAATCTATTTTATTACAGCATGAAATCTGTCTGTGGCTCGGCTCAGAAAATGGCGAGGGTGTGGATGGGCTTTATGAGCGTGTGAGATGTTCTTCAGGTTTTTTCTGAAGTAGCTGCCTCGCTGGCGATCCAGTGCCTGTGAGTATAGGTTGTATGTTTGTGGAAGAAAAAGGCAGGGTGTTGATGTGCTTTTCAAAGATTCCCGAGGTTTAATCCGGGTTGCAGGTTTTTACATGTCAGAGCCTCAGTCAGCTGATTCTCGACTTTGAAACAATGCAGTTCTGTGGGCAGAATCATTATGTTGTGCCTCTGGGGAACTGGTCTTTAACTGCTCTTTAACTTCTCTTTAACAACTATGTAACTTCTGTTTTTCTGCACTGAATGAGAGATGGCGTATATACAGTAAGAGCAAGTGTAGGCTGATTTGGGTGATGGCTTTGTAACTGCTTTTGGCTCTGGGTGTGTGGAAGCATGATAGTCAGTGACTGTGTGTGTGTGTATGTGTGTGTGTGTATGTTTCCTTAGAACACCCATGGGACCTGCTGCTCACTCTTTCCAACTACATCAATGTTCCACTAAACAGAAAAGGAAGTTTGAGCCCATATGCACACACACGCAGACATACACACAGACACACACATACACACATTTGTGTTAATGGGAACCAGCTAAATGTCCCCACAAGGTCAAAACTATTCCTATCCTTGTGGGTGCATTTGGTTCCTGACCAACACATTTAAAAACATGCCCCAAACACACACACACACAGAAAATCCCAATCCTGCCGACACACTAACATGCAGGCAGCACGAGACTAACCATTACATCATGCACACTCACACTCCACCCGACCAGCTCACATCATCTCAGTCACAACATAGCGAAGAACTACACACATTTTCAACACCGTACACAACAGGACTACATTTCAGTGTGTTTCCATCATTTCTCATAGCACACGTGTGAAGAGCTTTCCTGTAATTAGGGAAAAAATTGAATTGGTAAATTTTCCTACAGCTTACTAACAATTAAGTCTAAGTGCAGGTGATGAATTCTGTCAAAAGTCTTCTATGCAATTTATGTTCGATCTTTAACTTGGAATTAATGAGAGAGAAATTTTTCCAAGACAAAATTCTGTTGTTGATCACATCTATCACTTTATGTCCAAACATTTATCTCTCTTATAACGGCTACTTCTGTCATGACAAGAAGCACAAAATTGGTTCGAATTGGTTCACTGGACATGAGTTCAGACTTCCTGAAAGTCCTCTCCGATCACCGGATCTGTATCTTAGAAAACTGGGAAATTTGTAAATAAAGCTGAAAGCCACTGCGTGCTAAAACGACATTTGACATTGAACTTAAATTGAATCTATTAGAATTAAGTTTATAAGTAAACAAACAGAGGGAGACAAATCACACTAATACAATGTTGTCTTTAATCTTCAGAAGATAAGCTCTAAGGAGACAGAACAGTTTGTTGTCCAAGATGGCCGCCTACAGTACATACCCTTAAAGCTGTGCTCGTGTTTAAAGATTATAGCAGGTCACTGTGTCCCGTGTGACATCCCTGTATTTTGATCTCGTCTGTAAACCGCGACCAACCACAGGGTCAGCGTTGTACATAACCCTGATAAGACCAGTATCAGATGTGTACATGTGAACAGAGAATGAAAATATAAAGAGAAATTTCAGATGGAGATCAGTGATGATATGTTTGATTTGATATGTTTGTTTATTTGGTGCTCTGGAGCTACATCATAACATCATAGCTATCATTGTTATATGAGCTATAGCTATCAACTAGAGCTAACAGATTAATGTCAGACAAACCATACGGGTGGGTCATGTGTAGCTGATTTTGACACGATCAACATAACCTGAGGCTGGAAAAAATGTATTCAGCTTTACGCTATCCTTTTATTCAAGTTTAGGTAAAACCTGAATAAAGTCGAAGCATTGTGTTTGGACACTTTCAATGAGTCCATTAGTCACATCAAGCCCTTTTCGTAACCCAGCTATCAGTTCTGTTACACGACGTATCAGTGTGAATGATGTCTGAGAGGTAAATGAGCCGTTTAGGGACAAAACATATGCGCTGTAGGGAAAAGAGTCAAGTCGCTGATAACAAGGCAATGTAGGCAAAAATCCATCTGGTGGTTTATGACAGGCTTTTTCATCACAGCTGAGAGAGAGAGCACGAGCCAAAGGGGACATGTGGGATGACAGGTGGTGGAGGGAGGGAGAGAGAGAGAGAGAGAGAGAGAGAGAGAGAAAGAAAAACCAGTCTACAAATCTAATCTAGCGACAGCTGCAGGTCCAAAATTAGAGAAATACCAACATTACGAATGGCATCGACAAAGTGTCCGAAAGTGTAGTTTTAAAACAAAGCCTCTCATAAAACTTTTTCAAAAAGCTAAAGCTAAACTAAATTTGGGATGTGATGATAGTGGAAAATTATCAACAATGTGATCCAGTGGCATCCAACACAAAGGACAGTTACTGTTATCAGCCTAATGTGTTTCATTCCTATTATATACCGCAGTGATGTTTCAGCGGTTTGCTAACACGTTACACATAACACGTTATTATAGAAATGATAATATATTAGCACTGTGACAGTAATTGGCCTTAAAAGGTCGAGTTCGGGCAGTACGGAATAATAAAACACACTGACGACTGTCACAGCACAAAATCATTCTGATTGGCCAGCATAGTTTAATAATTAATCTATGCTGGCCAATCAGAATGATTGAATTTAGCAGCGCTTGTGGTACAACATCCATCTATTAAGAGGTTCTTAGTAGAGAAAAAGTAGAAAAATAAAACTTTCACAAAAACATCTATCCAGCTGTCCATCTGTCTCTCTGTCCTTCCATCTAGCCGTCCATCCATCTTCCATTTTCTGGGTCACAAGGAACCTGAACTCATGGTACAAGGTGGAAAAGAACCTACAGACAATTTAGAGATGCCAATCAGCCTACAACACATGTCCTTGGACAGAGAAGGAAACAGAAGGACCCAGAGGAAACCCTTGAAGCACACCAAGAACATGCAAACTCCGCCCACTCAGGAAGGAGACAGGAATCAAACCCCAACTCTGTAGCCGTATCTAAAATCCCTTGAGAAGTAAATAGTAATAAGGAGCAGTAATTGCTTTACACGGCTCTATTTACCCTCTCAGTTAGACTGAGTGGGGCGCTTATTATGGTAATAAAGATGAAACACCGTGATTGTTGTCCATGGTGTAAGAAATTTCTTCATGCAGGGACGTTTTTTTTTTAATTAAAACTCCTCAAAGACGGATATAAGTCAGCGGTGTGCTATGGTTTTTTGTTTTTAAAAAAGTTTCAAGTATGTGTCCCTTATTTCAATTGTGAATAGATTATATGGAAATACATTTAAATATATACTTGTCTACATTTTTCATGAAGTCGACACGTGCAAAATTGTAAAATCTACACCTGGGACGAAAAAATTAGCCACACAAAAATGACTAGTGAAAATACGTGTTTGTTCAGTTCACCGTATCACTCAAACTGTAGAGGATCAAAACATAGCAATCTGTGTACAGGCCTAATTTTGTGTTTTTATTTAGTACAAATCAAATGTAAACGAAGTAAAGATCCAAAGTGCATCAACACAGAATAGCTTTTCTTTTCCTTAAAGATTAATCAAACAACGAATAAGTTTCCACTCAGTTGTAATGACCCACAAATGCTTCCTGACTGTCACAAAGTAACAACATGAAATTGGATGAATGAACTTAGTCCAAATATTTGGCCCCAAACTGCAGTTTTAAGAAGTTTTACATCTCTACATAAAAAACAGATTTGATCCACAGGACCTGGATCACTACTTGCTCCCGACTCAGCTGTGGTGGCTTTAATTGCACTTTCCTATGAAAACTTTCTCTGCCACAAATTCGCACTTCCACATCCTTTTACATCCAGCATATAGAACTTCCACATCCTTGTAAGTTTTTTATCTTTTAAGTACTGATATGTAAAAAAAAAAAAATCAATGTATCTCCCAATTTCTCCACAATCCATTGCAATCATAGGTGCTTGTTGAATATCTCATTCCTGATTAAGTCAGTTATAGTCTGGTATAAAAACCTCCACTATTCTGGGAAGGCTTTCCACTAGATGTTGGATCATGGCTTTGGGGATGTGTGTTCATTTAGCTACATGAGCATTTGTTAGTTGGTCTGTGATGCAGTGTTCCATTTGGGGTTCAGGGCTCTGTGAAGAACATCTGAGTTCTTCTACTCCAACCTTAACAAACCATGTCTTGATGGAGCTTTACGCACAAGGACATCGTCATGCTGGAACAAGTTTGGGCCTCTAAGTTCAGTGAAGGGAAACTGTAATTCTGTAGCATATGACGACATTGTAGACTGGAAATGTGTGTTTCCAACTTTATGCCAAAAACCCGTACCAGTGTGACGTTGGGTTGCGACAAACCTTCAGTTTTTTACCGAAGACGTTATTTTTTTATTCAGAGAACAGGCGTGGGTGTGGGAATTAAAAAACATGAGTAGATGTCCTTCACTTTGGCGTCACCCAGTACTTCTCTCGCATTTGTGGGTTTTTGATATTAGATATCAAAATTAGAGTATTTGATATTTAAAGCTGGTAAAAAATAATCCTCCCAAACTGTTTACTTCCACCAGCAACGTGTATGTAAGAGAGAGTTTCCTCAGAATTCAAACCTAAAAAATCTTCTCTATTATGACGATAAAGATCAATGATAAGTTGTTTTTTTAATTTGACTGTAGTTTCCCTTATACACAATGTACACAACCCAGTGAGATACTAATCTTCCAATTTATATTACAATACAAGAACAATCATTATATGATTCGCATTATATAAAAGATAGTGTGGGGTTTTTGTTTTAGTTCTAAAGAGGAAATTGTGGAATCCCCGCCATGTGTAATTTCAGTTTCATGAGGTCCCATTGGTATTTCAGAAACATCACCGGACTTTACTTTCTATTTTATACAAACAAACATTTGAGTGAACTACTTAGCCAGAAAGATAACAGCTTTCCACTAACTTACCACCCATAATTAATCATCAAATCATTTTAAAGACATTTTGGGACAAAAAAAAAAATGCTGGTCATCATGATACTGAAAAAAAAATCCATGTACTGATTGTGCTGAAACCGGTGACTCGTTCAAAAAATGTTCCATAAATATACATTTTCTTACAGAACACATCACCATATAAACTATTTTACATTAATCTTTTAGCATTACATAATTTTTTTGGTAATCCATTTAGTCTAAATAATGTACACTGTTAATCAGCCGCTAATAAAATATAATAATAAGGCATTCAGGAGAGAAAAACGTGTCTGGATGTCTGTGCTGCTGGGATTTCATGAAGTCACAGTCGGTTAAAAGATTATTCTGAACACATTCAGCCGGGATTAGTCGAGGGCTTGCGAATGACCATGCTCCAGTGCTTCTGTCCCAGCACAGGGGTCATTTCAGCTCAGCCAGAATGACCAAAAAACTGGTCCGGAGAAAAGGTCTGAGACATGCACACTTGTTGATAAGGCGACAGGTGAAAAATCACACATGTGACCTCGTGGCTTACGAGCTCATCATATCTACTGACATGAGCCGGCCTTCTGGACAAAGCATATGCTGTAGGATCTAAATATAAATGTGACCGGTTTTGGTTCATATCTGCTGTGCAAAGTTGTCTTTGATAGAGACAGAGACAAAGCACTGTAGGTTCATTCTTCTTAAATAACTGAATCTTATAATGCAGCACTAAATTCACACATTTAAATAAAGTCAGTTCTTGCGGAAATAAAACAGAAATATTCATTTATGAGCTGAGCTTCCTGGGGCACCAAATAGACTCAAGATTTATCTATTATTAATATCATTTTATTTATACATTATATGTGATGACGTTTCCAAATTGCACAATTATCATTATGTATATTTTTTAGGTTAAAAGTTAATGATATATTTTACTACTCTAAATTTTTACTTATTCAATTCTTTGATATATTTTGTAATATCACCGACCACAAGTTAAGGTCGAGCCCATTTTAATATGTTTTGTATAAATTACAATGGATACGCATCTAAACACAAACAAGCATTCTTAAACAAAAGTCAATTTGTTCAGGAAATGATTAGACCTTTGCTAAGAACACAGTTTAATGTATTATATTATTATTATGCTCTACATATCTTCCAGGTTATTTACCCAAAGTAAGAAAATCGACTATTGCACCTTTATTGGTTTGGAAAGGACACAATGTTTTGTTGTGATCTATAATGAGATTTAGGGTCAAAGAACCAATACCACAGTGGCCTTGAAGCCTACAATTAGATATACAGTGAAACATACATCACATGTCTGTAGCTTTCCCTCGACAGTGAACTCAGCTGAATAATCCAACTCACAAAGAAGCGACATTTCACAAACCGGTGCTATATTTGCTCCTGTAAACTATCAAGGCTGAAATTGCAAACATCTGATATGTGAAAAAACAGTGGTGTGTGTGTGTGTATATGTGTGTGTGTGTGTGTGTGTGTGTGTGTGTGTGTGTGTGTGTTTGTTTGTACAAGCAATGACTGTCTCTCAAAGCCATATGAGAAGACCTCAGAGAAAAAAAAGAAACCCTTGATCTAATGTGACTCCTAATGGCTTGTGGTGCATTAATATAAATGTGAAAAATAAATACATAAATAAATAAATACAATAAACAACCTAATAATGAGGAGCACAGTGGCTGGTCTGCTATCTGTTGTTTGTGATGGCTGAAAATAATCTGACTATTTAATGACATTTGTATTTCATTCTCCTTTTCTCTTTAGTTGGCTGACGTTTAAATTTCAGGTTTATTTTTTACTGTAAGATACAAGAAGGTGAATTTAAGCCATGATGAGTTTCAACAGACCTTTCACTGAGTTACTTAGTTCTGTTTATTATAAAGGGAATGAAAGTTGATGTCGATTAGACATTCAGAGTGACATTTACAAACAAGCAAAAACAATAATAAGTTAGTTCTTTCTCTTACCCGGATACTTCATTACTTCCGACACAAGTTTGCATGGGAGCAGGATTTTATTTTTAATTTGGACAGGAAAAATGTAGACATCCAGTTTACTTCTCCAAAAGGCTATAAAGCGCTGAGCCTGGGGGAAATGCTTACCACAGGCAGTCCACTTTAAGATTTCTAATTAAACCAAAGAAATAAAAAAGTATATATACATAAAGGATTAACCGGAAAGTTAATACTGACGTTATCCTTTTGCCTACACTTCTTTTCCGCAGTGTTGTTAGACGCGTCTCAGCGCGTAAGGGGGCGTGGTCTCGTTTACAAACCCCGCCCATCCCGTGGGAGGCTGAGATGAAGATGTCTATTGTAAAAATAAAACATTTGAAACTAAAAAAAACATATTCGAATCAAAAAAACATGTTCGAAACTAAAAAAACATATTCGAAGCTGAAAAAAACATATTCGAAACTAAAAAAAAAATATTTGAAAATAAAAAACATATTCGAAGCTAAAAAAAAAAAAATTTGAAACTAAAAGAAAATTCAAAACTAAAAAAACATTCGAAACTAAAAAAACATATTCGAAACTAAAAAAAAAAATATTTGAAACTAAAAAAACATATTCGAAACTAAAAAAAAAATATTTGAAACTAAAAAAACATATTCGAAACTAAAAAAAAAATATTTGAAACTAAAAAAACATATTCGAAGCTAAAAAAAACATATTCAAAACTAAAAAAACATATTTGAAACTAAAAAAACATATTCGAAGCTAAAAAAAAATTTGAAACTAAAAAAAAATTCAAAAATTCTAAAAAAACATTCGAAACTAAAAACAAATATTTGAAACTAAAAAAAAAATTCAAAACTAAAAAAACATATTCGAAACTAAAAAAACATATTCGAAACTAAAAAAAAACATTCGAAACTAAAAAAAACATATTCGAAACTAAAAAAACATATTCGAAACTAAAAAAAAACTTATTCGAAACTAAAAAAAATTCTAAACTAAAAAAACATATTCGAAACTAAAAAAAAATATTTGAAACTAAAAAAACATTCGAAACTAAAAAAAACATATTTGAAACAAAAAAAAAGCAGAGTCGATAAAATAAATTGCAGTTTAACATAGTCAACCACAGATAGTTCATTCAAAGATTTCATGTACTAATAAACCTTATATACATTTAAAAAGGGTATGTAAATAAAGGTTTTCGCCACAAAAAAGAAACAGAGCCAACACCATCTCGTCTTATCTTTTTCTAGATCATTTGTTTATTTATTACCTGCATTTTTGCCAGTGTCATAGCAAGTAGCTTACACAATGGGCGGGGCCATGTATAAGCCCCGCCCATATCATTAGAATCCGAGCTAAATTCTAGGAAAGTTATTCTACCTAATTATTCCTAATAATTCTTAGTGCACGTGCAATGTATAAGAGTATAAGATCGTGTTTTAAAAAAATTAATGAAAATTAATCCTAGCAAAAAATAGTATAAAATATACTTTTTCTTATTTATAAAGGTGTCTGTACATTTATTTGCTTTGCTGAAGTGAACTGCAGCTCAACGAATAGTTTCCTCTCACAAACGCCTTTCTGCCTCCATCCTGTGGAAATGTGCTGAAATGACATTAATGAATATCCAACTGTCATATACAAACTGTAAGGGGATGAATTACCCTCCATGCATGCACTACTAGCACCAGAAATGATCCTGCACCCTTCATGTGGGTAAAATATATGGATTAAAATTGGATATGCACAATTATTATTATTATTATTATTATTATTATTATTATTATTATTATTATTAAAATGGTTGCATGAATAAAAAGTGGGGAAAAAATCTTTGCAACTCCTGAAAGTAAAATGTACATTTTACATGATAAATGAGTACAAGTTTTCAACCAGCATATTTAATACATAGCATCGTTCACACTTATTTTTAAAATTTTTATATAGAATATCAATATGAATATAAGTTATGATTATCAGTCAGGATTGAATACAGACTTCCTCACAGTAAAAGCAAACTATCTACAAGTTATGCAAAACATCTGAAGAATCCTGGAGGCATGCTTTCAGGCAAGTTGTGTCCTGCGTTCACATGCAAGAGTGTGTTTCTCATTTTTATGGATTGGAAAATATGTCATGTCTGATCTGACACTAATCCCATGTTTCGGTGATAATCAACCCCAAAACCAATACTCATATATTTATTTCATCAGTATATAATCAGTATGCTCACACACTCACACACTCGGCCTCACACAGACTCACTCACTCAGCCTTACTCATTCACTCTCACACACTCATACAAACACTCCCTCTCAGGCTCACACACTCATACACTCACACACTCACTCACTCTCACACACTCACACACTCACACAAACACTCACTCTCAGGCTCACACACTCATACTCACTCACTCTCAGCCCCACACACTCACTCACACAATGACCAAAGTATTCCCATTACACTAATCCCATGTTTCGGTGATAATCAACCCCAAAACCAATACTCATATATTTATTTCATCAGTATATAATCAGTATGCTCACACACTCACACACTCGGCCTCACTCAGACAAACTCACTCAGCCTTACTCATTCACTCTCACACACTCACTCTCAGCCTCACACACACACACACACACACAAACACTCACTCTCAGGCACACACACTCACACAAACACTCACTCTCAGACTCACACACACACACAAACAAACACTCACTCCCAGGCTCACACACTCATACACTCACTCACTCACACAAACACTCCCTCTCAGGCTCACACACTCATACACTCACACACTCTTAGGCTCACACACTCACACAAACACTCCCTCTCAGGCTCACACACTCATACACTTACTCACTCTCAGGCTCACACACTCACACAAACACTCACTCTCAGGCTCATACACTCATACACTCACTCACTCTCAAGCTCACACACTCGTACACACACTCACTCTCAGGCTCACACACTCATACACTCACTCACTCGCTCACACACTCACACAAACACTCCCTCTCAGGCTCACACACTCATACACTTACTCACTCTCAGGCTCACACACTCACACAAACACTCACTCTCAGGCTCACACACTCATACTCACTCACTCTCAGGCTCACACACTCATACTCACTCACTCTCAGGCTCACACACTCATACTCACTCACTCTCAGCCCCACACACTCACACTCACTCACTCTCAGCCCCACACACTCACTCACACAATGACCAAAGTATTTCATAAAAATCTTAGCTTTATTAAAACATTTCCTACATTAGAGTACTATAAAACAGTACAAAGTTCATATATAATGTAGAATTCACTTCTATAACTCTAAAAAAAAAAACTGTACAAAAAAATAAACATTTCTGCAAATTGACAATTCTGAAACTTGTCAATGATTTCCTGTTCCCTTTGTCAGCAATTAATTAATCAATAAAAGCTGATTAATGTGTGTCTTGGCAAGTGAAAGCAATGAAATATCATGTATGCAATTAATTCTTAGTAAAAGTGTTTTTTTTTTTAAAAAAGAAAACACATGAAGACAAATACAAAACTGACCGAAAGTAATTAAAACATCTAGAAGCCAATGATAAAAGTTAACATCAGTCAATAAATAAAACAGCCCTTTTTTATGTTTGCCAAGTCCCACATTCATAATAACATGCTCCCGGTGCTGTAACCTCCATCTGATGGTGTGGTAAAGAGAAGGTTTTTATTTGATGGTTCTGATAAAACCCCAGTTTTATGTACTATCTAATGCTTTGTACTAACACTAGCGTAAAGGCTGGATTCAAGAGTTCACAGCTGCTTTGGTTAGGCGGTGGTCCCTTTCTCGGCGTACTGTACATTTGTCCAGGACAACATCTCCTGATAGCTTCACAAAGGAAACCACAGGCTTCATGTCTACATGATACATGCAAGAAATAAGGCTTGTTGTCAACTTGAGTCATGTGATACAGAAGGCAGTAAAGTGGCAATGCAAAGCCAGAGAGAGGCCACTACGGAGAGGCTGATGCTAGGAGTCCTTCAATTGGCTCCACAATGTGATGAAGCTCTGCCTTGCAGATGGTGGGTGTGGTGCAATGGAGCGAGCTAATAGCAGGTGGTTCCTCATCACCTGTAAACACAAAGAGTCAAAGATAAACAAGGTGTAGTTTCTGCTTAATTATTGTGTATACAGGGTTGACATTTCAAATTAAAATTGGGGAAAGTGAATAAGGCCTGATATCAGGATTCATCATGTGGCTTAAACAAAACAGGAAAAGTATTAAAAAATGATGGTTTACAGGAAGTAATTTTCAGCGTTTTCACACTCGCATTTAACTGGGATTCATTAAAATGTAACTAACTGACCAGCATTCTCTATTAGAAAACTAGCTAGAGTTTTTTAAAAATGATATAAAAAAATAACAAAAAAGGCTGAATAATCCACTCTGCTCCACCGCGCTCTAAGGATTTGTACCTATGACATGAAATTGAAAGGACTGAGCCTAAAAGAGCATCAGTGCAACTCTTAATATGACTGGACATATAAACAAAACACTGCTGCTACCGACGAGACTCTGCACTTCACCACACGTATGAGGAGAAACAACAATAAAAGGTCGATGTGATTTCTTCCGCTGCTTCTTTTCACCAGTCATTTCCATCTGTGCACCAAAATAATAATAAAGTCTAATCAGCATTAATTTTCCCCCATTTCCCCGTTACTTCGACATGTACCACCTTCCTAAAAAATGTACTCCTTTATGCCAACAGTAATCCTAATGACAGTGGATAATGCACCCTGCTACAGCGCAAAAATAGTTCAGGAATGGTTTGAGAATCATGAAATGAGGCCTTCAAATTCCTCATATCTCAATCCGATCAAATATCTCTGGCATGTGCTTTACACACGAGACCTACACAATGCTATGCAGGTGGTTTTAATGTTATGGCTGTTGGTGTATTGCTCCATTTTCTCTTGGAAGTGGATTAAGAGCCTTATTAAAAGTGTTTAACATATTAAATATGGTGCTAAACAGCACAAATGGGCTCAACTAAAGTTATCTACTTACGCATATAAACTATTAGAAAGGGTTTTTTGAGTTTAAATGGGTGGCCATGATGAAATATGACTCATAATGGCACATTTTATCATCTGAAATGCAGAGGATACATTTGGTTTCTCTCATAGTGTATCTGGAGAAAATGGAGGGTTAGGGATGGAGGCAAAAAAAAAAAAAAGTAATTAAAAATGGATAAAGAAAAAGGGAACTTAATTGATTCGGAAACATGTCCTTTGTGAAGAAATCACATTCACTGCACAGGGATGTGCAAAGAAAATATTCACACTGAGTACTACAGATGCACCTAAACAACAGTCCATTTGTAAGGAGCGCAGTTTTACCTAGTCCAGAGGAAGACGACACACTTTCTGTCAAGGAGGACGAGTCCGCCAGGTCTGGTGAAAGTCCCTCCATCAGTGGAATTGACAGCTCTGAAGATGGCACAGAGGAATCGTAGATTCCAGAGTCTCTGGGCATTTCTGGTGGGCTCGCTGAGCCGTCTGTGTGGCACAAAGGCCTCGGTAACGCGCTTGCTTCCTGGCCTGATAATGACGACTGTGAAGAGCTTTCCCCAATTTCCTCCTGTGCTGAACTGGAGGCCATGCTAGAGAGCAAGAAAGTGCCTGGATTTGGCAATGTGGATGGGATGAGAACGTTCATGATGGGGAACTCGCACTCAGAGGGCCGCTTAAACACCACCTCGTTGAGTGCGAGCCCCGAGTCGGGCTTCTCGCGTTTGTGAGGAAGGGGACCAGAAACGGGAGGCATGAGCTGTCGCTCAAACCAGTCGGGTTCATGGGAGATGTGCTGGTGCATGTTACAGATGGCTACGTAAAGAGAGCGACCCGCTTTGCTGCGGAAATAGTTGCGCTTGCTGACGGCGGGGGCGCCAAGCTGACGCGAGTGCAGCCGGGCCAACAGCTCTGGCAGCTGGTCCATCAGCTTGAAACGAGGTGCCAGAGCCAGTGAGGTGGGCACGTCACTTTCACGGGAGTAGTCAAAATAGATGGCCATGAAGCGCGAGAGGTCAGCTGAGCCCTGCTGAGCCTCCCGCAGCTTCTCGCTGATCATTGCAGCAGCTACAACAAAGAGGTCACTGCTGCTCAGATCTGGTATAACCACCTCTTTGTTCTTCCCCTTGGCTGTTGCCTTGCCTTTACGATGCCTTTTCTCTACAAAGTATTTAAAGCCTTTGGAGCAGATGGTGATGAGGAAGTGAGCCTCGTCGATGTGCCGGCTCAACCATGACATCTGACCTTCCTTACAGATTTCCAAATGCTCCCAAAGGTCCAGAGAAACCTAGATGCAAAACAAGAATACACTCGTTAGGGATGGGATTAGCTAGATTAGCGCTTACTTTTGAAAGAAAACATTTTCTATTTAAACCAGCAATATCAAGTTCATGCTTCTAATTAACTTAAAAATTTACTTTTTCATAATAATGCATCACTGTTGGTGATTTAGCTTTATAAAGATTTTTAGGTCATCAAGGTGTCTAGAATATTTATAAAGAATTCATTTTACCTCTTGCAGTCTACAGTTAGGTCAAATGACAATTTATGGCCTCTATGTACTAATGACTACATACCATATCTGTGTCCTGTAGCTATTGTGATCTTATATAAGATCTCATTAGATCTTATATAGTAAACAAGAGGTTCAATGGAACATCAAAAAGTTTAGGAAATAAATATTTAAAAAAAAAATTCAAACATTAAACTGATTTCTTTATAAGGGAGATTTAATAAGCAGTCTGAATCTGAAAGCTTTTAAATAACACCACAAAAGTCACATCAGTGGTTACTCATTATAAGCAAAAAAAAACACACAAAAAAAACCTGTCTAATAAAAGGCACTATTCAGTCTCTTTCATATCATTAGCCAGCAGGTGGCAATCTGTATCTATTTCTAGATCACCAACTCCCTGATGCCTCAAGTTCATAACTGAGCTTGGGGCACAAAATTTCCAGCATGACTGTGGTGACCCCCAACTGTGTTCCTTGGTAACCATTAATTTATTTGTTCTGAACAAAAAGCAAACCGAAGCTCACCGCACAGCCGCAGAAATCCTGCAGGAAAAAGGCAAAGCTCTGGACAACAGCGAGATGTTTGGGGCAGTCTTTTGTGGAGTAGCAGATGAAGACTTTGGGCCGAGGCCAGCGTCTCTCTGTGCTCAAGGCCGTTGTGTGAGAAGACGACTCGGAGCTCTCTTCGTCCAGGTGGGAGTAGATGTTCTCTATGGAGAGATTTGAGATGAAAGACTTCAGTAGATTCCAGTAAATTTATTATTACCAGATGAAGTAATTTCACTCTGAAAACAAGGCCTAACAAATGCTGCATGCACGGTAATATATATATTTATCTCTCGGGGAACTGCATGGTCAGGTCTACATCACTGAAACATAACCACTAGGCAGCTAGGATCTTAACCGTAACAGCACAGAAGGTGTTAATTATTTCATGTCATTACTTTCCATTTCCAGATTCCTTGCACGCAAAACAGCCTTACAAGGAGTTTCCTTTTGTCTGTCATGCTCGACGCAACAGTAGACTGGTGCGACTACAAATGCTTAGATTTCTCAAGACATTAATCCTCATCTGTGCCGAGAGATTACAAAGCTCAGATTACAGTCGCTGGACAAAAGTGAGCTCTGTATGTAATAAGATCCTGACTAATGAGGGTGTAGAAAGGTGGGGGTCACGCACCTTGCTGTTTCTTGCGGCACATGACGGTAAAGAGAGTGGCAAAGGCAGACATAATGACCAGAGGCACGGTGATGGCCATGGCACGGATGGGTCCTGCCCACGGAGAATGCACTGAAACCGAAGCGAACAAAGAATTAAGCATAGGCAAACAAGAACTACGTTGCTTATTTTTGACCTTTAGTATTACATCTTTATCAAAATAAACAACGCTGTAATCAGTAACACTGTAACAAGCTCTGAAACCTGTGCGGAATTTAACAACGCACTTCCATACTAAATCCACACTGTAGGGACTAAAGGCTTATTTATATTTGCTGATGTCTGGGTTATACACGATAAATAATAAACAGCACTGTGAGCCTCACTCAATTACCATCCATTTGTTTTGCTACCAGTTTTGAGTAGGAAAGGAACACGTAATAGGTTGGTGGGGACAAAAATGTATTGGAGATGGCAAAAGTCCAGGTATACAGTGGAAACAGTCTCTTGGGTAATTGGCCAACAAGGTGCTACCCCTTACCTTGGCTCACATGATACTGAGTCTGTCTCCTGGTGTTGTTGCTTTCATCGCGGAGCTATATCGTAAACAAAAGATGACGCTGAGTAAATCTGATCAAGTCCAAATTCATCGCAATTTCACGTTCTGGTGTAACGTGAATATTATGTTACCTCCATCACATACGTTCCTGGTGTAACATCTTGCAGTATGCAGGTTGTTTTAGGGCCATTCAGCTCCTGAAACGATAATGATAACGCAGGCGATTTAAACTTCACGGCCATCTTAATCATGTAAAAAGATGACCCATGTTTATATAAAATATACGTTATGCCATTTAAATCACAGATGTTTCCAGGAATTTGCACAGAGGATGAAACAAATCCACTCAGACCATTTAAAGGATTAAGTGCAATGAAGAAGACTGGAATCACCTCATATTTCAACCTATTATTGGGGTTACAATGCACGGTACGTTAAAGCAGACACGAGTTATAGCGGTCTAGACATCCGAAAAAGTGAAAAATGAGTCTGCTTTTTACATTATTCCGAAAGGGAGAAAGTGTGAAGGCAGTGCTTAAAGAAAGGGGGAACACAAACTGGAACATGCTCACAAACAAACAACGTATGACTCAAAACAAAATGACAGGAATGTGAAAGCTAGTCACACCATCGAGTAATAAACGCCTGCGATTTATTTAGGTGAAAAGGCACGGCTTTCCCCAAAGAAACAATCCTGCAGCTGAAGATTTGCAGGGGGTTCCTAACTCCCTCTTTAAAATAAATATGCATCAAGGGAGTAAAACCTGGCCAAAAAATGTCGGCCGAAAGTTAAAGAAAAGTTCGTTTCCAGTTCCCATCGAACTCTGAGTAACAAAGTGGCGATGGGAAAGCACTCAAGTTTTTTAGTTCTGCTAAGAGTGCACGTCTCCCCCAGGGCAGGAGGAGTTGGAATGATCCACTGAGGTACACGCCTGTTAGCCAACTTGCCCGACACGTCTATATATTATTCCTCCATCTGTGAAAAACATTACATGCTGCTGAATGCATTAATCCAGAACATCTCACTCCTACGTACTCTCGAATGCTGCGTCCTCCTCTTGCAGCGGATGCAAGCGGATGCGAGTGCGATGTGAATCAGACACATTCTGTCTGACGCTCCGCTATGCCAAGGTTAAGTATGTCACTTAAACTAAGGAGAAGATTTGATGATAAAGGTCACAAATTGATCAGAAGTACCAAAAAATTAAGCATCAATCATCAATTTTTTCCCTAATGTCTATACTTTACAAATCAAATCATAGGTTTTGATACCAAATACACACTTCTAATATAAACAAATGTACTACCGAATATACACCTCACAAAGATCTTTGAGATTAAAGGTTCTACAGAGAACCGCACAACAGCGAGGTTCCCTTTTAGACGAGATTAAAAGCAAAAGCATTCATCATCTAAAATCCTTAAGAAAACTATTATTAAATTATCAAAGTATAGATGCTACATGTAAACAGAAAACTGCATCATCTACTACTGCATCTTCACCAACAACAACTACATCTACACCAACAATAACAACATCTACATCTACTACAATAACAACTACATCTACTATACCTACAATTACTAAAACAAATACTACACCTACATCTACAACAATAACAACAACAACCACATCTACTACTACTACATCTACTACACCTACAATTACTAAAACAAATACTACACCTACATCTACAACAACCACATCTACTACTACAACAACTACATCTACAATAACAACAACTACATCTACTACACCTACAATTACTAAAACAAATACTACACCTACATCTACAACAACCACATCTACTACTACAACAACTACATCTACAATAACATCAACAACAACTACACCTACTACACCGACAACTACAACTATATCAACAACAACTACAACTACTAAAACAAATACAATCTACAACAATAACAACAACAACAACAACAACTACATCTACAACACCACCAAAAAGAACTACATCTACAACATCTACTACAACAACAACAACTACATCTACTACACCTACAATTACTAAAACAAATACTACACCTACATCAACCACATCTACAATAACATCAACAACTACACCTACAACATCTACTACACCAACAACAACTACATTTACTACACCAACAACTACACCAACAACTACATCTACAATAACATCAACACCAACAACTACAACACCAACAACTACACCTACTTCAACAACACCACCAAAAACAACTACATCTACAGCAACAACTACATCTACTATTACCACCACAACAACTACACCTACATCTACAACAATAACAACAATTACATCATCTACAATAACAACAACAACTACTACTACAACAACAACTACAGCATCTATAACAATTACAACTACTAATTCAACTACATATACCACTACAACTACTACAACTACATAATCTACAACTACAACAACTACGTCCAGTCGTTCTTCACACCTTCATGGCACGGTGGACTGGTGCCATGGAAATCTGCTGAAAAAATTAAACTGGGAAATTTTTTCAAAGGTTCTTGCGATATGAAAGTTGTTTTATTTAAGAATCCTAATTAGAATCAAGAGGTCCCAAAAATCTTTGGACACTTTGAAACCTTGAGGGTAGTTTTCCTAGTCAGAAGTCTTAATTTAAGCATGCATGTTGGAAAGAAAAAGGCGTTTAGTTTATTCTTTTCCTGAATTTTGCTGGATTTTGTTTATGCCCAGACAACCTATCCGACCTATATTATCTCTGCTGATAATCAGTCTAAAAGTTTGCAAAACCGGCAATAGAAAAATCTGGCCAATCCTGTAGCACACACCCATGTTAGCTAGTTTGTTCTAAACTTCCTGTTTTGTTCTACCTTCGTGAATTAGCACAGTAGTTAATAAATTCATTCAATGCCATTAGGATGATCTAGCAGGATTGTTATGTTGTATTTAGCAGGTGACATTGTGCTATTCGCTGCATGTGACTTGTCATTGTGACTAGGATTGCGTGTGTGTGTGTGTGTTTTGTTACGACACCGCCCAGAACAATCCGGATATTAAGAATACAGCGGAAATCCACTGAGCTCACAATAAATGCGAATGACACAAAGCTTTGGTTCGGTTAATCCGAGGTGAATCGTGCTAACCGGTTTGCAGCGTTTGAGCTTGAAGTGGCTCTCCTGTCGAAGCTTGTAGTACAGGTAATAGGTGTTGAAGCCAAACGTAGGAGGAGCGTGATCGAAAACGACATGCAGGTTGGAGCCGAGCTGGGAGACGTTCAGCATCTTGGGCTTCCAGACTGTCGAATAAAAGAAGGGAAAAAAATCAATCATTCATAATCTTATTTTGTACTAGAAAGACTGAAAGACATGAATCCACCTGAGCCTTCTGCACAGGTCACGACGCTCGATGTATTATACAACGCAGCAGTTCACAAGCCTGAGTTACTCACATGGTTTGCAGACGAGGTTGTCCGGTCCAAGAAGCACTTCGCAACCTGTGAAAACAAAACCAAAAAAAAAAATTTATGACTGCCTCCTAAAATTCTTAACTGTCAGAGATCTAACAAAAGCACGGTTTAAAGGTTTGAAGGACTGTGATATATATGGAGCATTATGAGTGAAGACAAAAAACAGGGAAAAATAAAAAAGCATAACTCACTGTTCGTGTGCAGGAAGGAAGGAGGGAAGAAGCTGTCGTTCATGAAAGTGGGAAATGGAACTATCCTGACCATGTAGTCCATCTCGAAGGCCAAGCCGACGAACGGCTGTGAGCTCAGCTTCTGTTGAAGAAATTCCAACAGGCATCGATTATAGCCGACTAGTTAAAAAAAATACAGATATCCGTATGCATCGTTTTCACATTTTAAAAGGAAACTTGTAATGTGTGATACAGTGGGTTAAGTACTATTTTTATACCACTGAATCGGTGCTGAATTCTCAATTCTGATTGGTCAGGTGGCGTTAATTCATCTTCTATTACCTATCGATATCTATTATTTCACCTTAATAATAAACAGACAGTAATATGATTCAATATGAATAAAGAATAATAGCTGATAGGTAAGTATAAAGTATGTATTTTGTAAGTAGCTGAAAATATATTAATATTTATGAAATAAATATATTCCAGGGCCGGTGCATTATAAATGCAAAGTTACGTGGCAAAAAAATAAAAATGAATAAAAATAATAGCTGCCAGAACATAAACAATAACAAATAAAATTTGTTATATCATAAGCAACAAAACTAAAAACAAAAACTTCATCATAAAATAAAAGCCATATTCACATCAATCATTATAAACTCTTCAATATTTTGTCTATTTTTTCCTTGTACAGCTACATTTATTTTATAACTTATTCCACTTTACAATACTTTACTATTAAATACCCTATTTTATTAATTTAGTGTTATAACATGGACAAGTCAAGGAATAATCCATGTCAGGATGTAGAATCATCAATGTGGCTTCATGCTGAGACACGTCACATTGTTGATTATTTTCCTACTACACTGTGACCGTTAGTTGTTCCTTACTTAAAACACGAGTCACACAAACACTAAGGCACTGGTTATAATTTGATTATATGGATTACAAACACCTCTCATTTTTGCTTACAACATTCTTGAAGGAGAAATTGAGCTGCCGCGGGTCCTTCAGGATCATGTGCTGGCACTGTTTCCCCTCCGGATTCTTGTCCTCCAGGTAAACCCGAAAACCCTTTATATGCTCAATACCTGCATGGATAAACACAATGGTCACAACAACGATCCTAAAACACCGGTCACTTCGAACCGGCATTCAGAAACCATTCCCTCTGATTTGTTACATGCAGTGGATTGTGCCCTGTATTTACTGAAATGGACACGGTGACATGGATCGCTTTCTTTTTCTTGTTTCTTAGTGACAAAATATCATTTAAAAAAATAAAAGTAACAGATTTCTGTGCAGAACATGTGTCTGTGTATCCTTCAGTTTGTTCACTTTGGTCATTCACCACAATAAAAAGACGCTGGTGCTGACCCAAATGCTGAGCAGTAAAGGTGCATGCTATAGAATTAATTACTCTTCGTTACCATGTGACAGTCGATCGTTTTGAGGAAACAGAAAACGCGTTCATTGTTTTGTGCAAAATAAAGCCGTTAAACAGAAAGAACTGAAATGAAAAAAAATACTGTGTGTGTGTGTGTGTGTGTGATCCTTCAGATCGTGTCACTGATTGCAAGTCGAGCGTGGGTGGAATCTGTATCGGACAATCTTTCAAAAGTATGGCTTGTAATCACGAGGCTTGATGACAACCATCAGCCAGTAATTGAATGCGACAAGTCTTCCTGCTAATCTAAACTCAACCCTGGAAAAACTCTGAAAAAAAAGGGGGTCAGAGCATGAAATCTGCAAGTCCTTTTATACAACTCCCTCCTTTTCTTCTTTTATTAGCACCCCTGGAGAGGGAGAGGAGGCCTTTAACATGCACAGAGGACAAATGTGCGTGCCAAGGGAGCATTCTCATGCCCTTCAACGTGTGCCAGCCTTCCTCCCTTTTAATTACATTTCTGCCTTATCAGTTGCAGGGGGAAGAGAAGAGAAGAAAAGCGAAGAGAAAGAGTTGGAGGGTGGGTGAGTGGCGAGCGGAGGGGAGAGGGGCACACATTCCATGTGGTTCCGATTACCTCGGTAGGGAGCGGAGCTGAAAGAGATTGCTCTTCAAGGCGGCGTGTAACTCCACACCTCTACCGGCTCACAGATACCTCCATCACTCTGCCTCAAAAAGCCACCGGAGGTGAAAGACAAAAACAAACAAAACAAAAAAAAGCTGTCCAACCAGTTAGGACTTTTAGTCTCTTGACGAGTTTATATGTCTTTGCCAAGAGCGTCATCAATGTTATATAAAGCTCATCCAAAGAAAAAGAAAAAAAACAGAGGATACTCTTTAACTACTTTTTATCTTTATGTTTCTTAAATACATACTCGCGCCATATCGACTCCTGATCCAGTCCAAAGGATTAGCCTGAAGCAAACAACAGGGCACATTGTGCTGCCGCCCAGGGAAAGGGTTCACATTACCAAGTTCAATAGTGCCTCGACAGACGGAAGCCAGGGACACCCCAGTGCTCCCTCCCCTCATCCTCTAAAAACACACACGCATTCCTCCCAAAAAAAAAAAAAAAAATCACAAGGCTCCTATGTGCGGATCTCTTCTCCTGCTTGGCCAGATTTGTGCGACTGTCAGGCCTGAAGCTTGGCAGGGGGAGAAAACCTGCACCTTTGATCAGGACAGGCCTAGCACTTTCTTTGAAGACGAGGCCTCACTTTCAGAGTGGCTCTCCTGTCCAGTCTCCTATTTCTCCATCGATGCCAGTCAGTCAGAGAGAGAGAGAAATGACCCCTATGGGCAGTCAGGCACGTCGGACACACTTTAAAATGCTCGTGTTTGGTTATGGGTTTAGAAATCGGAGTGGGATCTCACCATCATCCGGAACCTTTAAGTATTTGGAGGCACCAAACACTGATGTTGATGTAACAAACAGGTTGATGTAAAATCTGTTTCACAGGCACAGAAGTCTAAGTGTATACATACAAGCCATAGTAAGCTTTCACTTGATATCAGTATGAACGAAGATAAAATCAAATGTAAAAATCCTACTCTTCTAAAATAAAGTCTGCTTCTTATAAAAAACTTGTCACATGCAGCTCTACATACATCAGAGTTCAGCAAAGCAAAAAGTAAAACAAAGTAAAAAAAAAAAAATCAAATGTTTAACTAAAAAGTTTACACCCTGATGTTTTCTGCGTCAGAAGAAATATACTCCTTGACAAAAAAAGTAAATAAATAAGAAAAATAAGGAAAAAAGAAAAACCAAAAACAATTCAAAACTTTTTTTCCTACTGTTCTTGATTCAGTTCATCTTTTTGCAGTCATGATAGTTACACAAATCCTCAGAGATAAGATTATAACCAGAATTACTTTGCGTGTGTAATTTGCATGTAAAAGCATTGGGGGGAAAAAAAAAAAGGGGGCTAACCGAGGGGACTTGGCATCCAGTGGACTACCACAGCAGCCTGGTTATCACAGGACAAATGAGTGAAGCTGATATTATTCACTTCATGGATGGCGTGTTTCCCCCACGGGTTCCAGTTCAGAGAGCAGTCTAGAGAGAAAAACAAAAAAGGATGAGAAAATTGGGTTCTTTTTCTTTTCTTTTTTTTTTAACTGAAAGAACATTGGTGAGATTCTTTGGCAAGCTCAAGGATGCAGCCATGCAAGTCAACACAACCCCCCTCTACAACGACACCCCCCACCCCACCCCCCTCATGTCCATCCGCCAAACCTCTTCCTTTTTCAAACCCCTATTTTGTTAGGACTGTGCTATCGGGGCTGAAGATCAGCAGGTAGAGGAAGAGAGAGGAGCAGTCGTTTGTGTCGCTCACACCCCACGGCTCCCTGTCTGAGTTGCTGCCATTGTGATGTTAATGAGGGTCGGCTTTTAGGCCGTGACCGTTCCTGTCCATGGTCGCGGACAATGGGAGCTGAGTGAGAAGCAGGATTAGCTACAGGCAAGAAATGTGACTTTTTGGCACATTTTGTAGTTCGGGAAGCAAAGTTAGAGCTGGGGGAAGGGATGAGACGACTATCACAAGCAGAGCACAGGAAATTGATGCGATATTTTTGCCCCAACCATCGAATCATCTGTATTTTTAAATCTGTGGCAACTTACTGTCATTTCGATAGGTGACGAGTTTGCGTCCGCTTTCGTCTGAACTGGACTGGATTACCTAGAGGGAGAGAAAGAAAGAAAGAGAGAGAGAGAGAGATTGAGAGAGAGAGAGAGAGATTGAGAGAGAGAGCGAGATTGAGAGAGAGAGAGCGAGAGAGAGCGAGAGAGAGAGAGAGAGAGAGAGAGAGAGAGATTGAGAGAGACAGGTATGACATTTGGAAATAGCTTACTTTCACACCCACCTATGACATGTAAACTACACCGAGGGCACAGAACACATTCCTCCAAGACTCAACAAAAACCTCGAGCAGTTTGAGTGGTGACAGCAACACTAAACTATCCTACAATTACAAGGCTTCTGGCTCGCACAAACTGAACGCTCTCAGTGCCAACTCTGGAAAAACAAGCCTGGAGTTGTGAGAAGAGATGCATGAGACACGCACCCTCTCACGAAGGTTCGGCCCTCGCTCTGGTTCCTGAAGCAGAATATTATCGTTCAAGTAAAAACAAACGAGCTTGCGTGACAGGAGCTACAAATGAGAACGAGACAAGAGGAAGCTATAGGCTGCGTGTCAGATCGAGACTGATGGTAAAAAGAAAAGAAAATAAACAATCCTTTGCAGACACACAGGGCAACAATGACTGAGGCTTCTTGATGAAATAAGACACTCAAGCGGTGCAGGCCTCTGAATTTTAGTGTGGCCTTGTTTGAAAGACCTTATCGTCATTATCTGGCTGCCTGATTAGAGGAAGTTGTCCTACATGACAGGAAGGAATATACTTATCCCCCTCAAGAGAGCAGTCATCTGACAAAGCTTGGGAAACTGATCTGTTCAGTTACACCTGAAGTCTGGAATAAAGGAAAGCATTCAGTCTTATCGTTGCACTACCGGCTATAAACAAAAATAAGCTAATCTAAAATGGATTGCATGCACGTTTCTACTTAATTACAGTCATTTATTTCTCAGCACAAATTCTCTAATAGGGCCAGATGTTTCAAATGTGTGCTTTTGGCATCGCACCATAAACCTGTTGTTTGGACCCCCATCCAATCCCCCTTCCCTCGTCTGAATCTTCTATTCCCTCAGCAGTCGCCTCATCTCTCCCAGCCTCTTAAATCAAGCCTGTTTTTTCTCCCATGTGCCCTGCGAGAAACCCTTCCATCACATGTTAGACACAAAATCAACAACATGGCTGCCAATTTTGGTTTGATCAGTGGACCCACACAGCATCAAGGATGCAACTGGTAATAAATTTATTTCGCTGCCGCTTTAGGAAAAGGTCAAGCTCTTTAGTGAAATATTCAGAGACAAAACAGCTTTTCAGCAATAGTTTGTGCACAATCAAGAAATTATCCTACGCTTTTTAGAATCTCCAGAAGTGAAGAGAAAGCTCAGTACTTTCCTGTTACTAGCAATGAACCAGTTACACTTTTTCCCCCCCGATACAATTTCAGTGCTCTAAATGTTACCCGATACTGATTCACTACTGATCTCATCAGAGCAACCAGCAATCTCTCTGCAAGCTTAAGGGCAAGTCAGGTCCTGTGCTTGTGCACAAGACGAGTTGTTAGTCAACATAATATGCACTCATACTCACGCCATAAAGTACTATCTTGTCTGTTTTGTCTAGAAATCAAACGTGATCTGATAAAAATCCAGCATCTAATACAGATACCTGGTTTACCTGGTTCGTACCTCAAGGAACGAACATGGCTCGTGCATCCAAGTTCCGTACGTTTTAAATTCATTCAAAATCTGAATCTTGTGCTTTATTTGTTTGGAGGTTTTTGCAAGATCACCATTGCAAATACAAACAGAGCAATAAAATAAATAAATAAATAAATAAAAAATCACCACCATATTGCGCTGCCCTCATCTGGTCCACATGTTAGTTACGATATTAGCTGGCATAAGAACATCAAATTGAAACAATGTGCATTTAAATTATGTCCGAAGGCCTAGAGGATGTTTTAGTAACTATTACTTAACAGTGCATTTGCTTACTTCCGAAAGATAACACGATGAACTGCACACCCAGTTTCATTCCTTTCCCCAGGCTTAGATCCTGACCAGATGGCAGCTAAGCTCAAGTACTCAGATAACGATGTTATTACTGAGACCACCATGATTGACGTAGAAAAAGCTCTGGCTGTAGTTTGACTTAGTAGATCATTTCTGTCCACCACTCTAGACTAAACAGTCATTCTCATAGTGGACACTGTCCCTGAGAACAAGGTCTAATTGACCAAAGCTGCTTGCACCTCTAGGTCATGAAAACATTTACAGCCCTGGTGAAGATGGGAACAGTGCACTAATTCCTCATTCAGCATCCAAAACGAAAGGGAAAGAGTGCACACATAGGGTGTTATAATAGTCCCAGGGTTTATTCCACACCATGAACGCAGCAGGGTCTTGTGGGTCACGTCGGACAGGCAGCTGCCACGGACGCCTAAGCACACCTGCAGCCAATCAGAGGGCCCGAGGCTGTTACCACAGCCTCACACCTCAGCAGGAAGAGGTGGAAAACACCTCCTAACAAGGTTGTCCCACTCCCTTACAACACCCTTTCAATGATTCCTCCCATTTATGGGCTTCCACAACAAGAAACAACCCCCATCCACCACCACCACCACCATTTTTTCTTCCCTTTGTTCCTGCAGACAGGGCTGGTCCTGCTGGGAAGAGAGAGGGCCTGAAGACCTTAGACGGCCCCTCTGATATCCTTGCCCTTCGGCACTCCTAATAGCCCCAGAAGTCATTTGGCATCCTAAAACTTCAAATGGACAGTATGGAGCTGGAGGAAGAAGGAAGGAGGGAATGGGGAGGGGGGGGGAGGTCAGGGCTGTAACATGGGTCCATAAAATTGCAGCATCCCATGTGGCAAACGACTAAAAATGTTGGCCGTGAGGTAAAAACAGAGGTCAGTCACCGGTCAAACAAGAGCTCTAACACTTTATAGGGGCTTATTAACAGACTGCAAGAGAAAGGAGACTGTGTTTGGAAATACTCAGCCTTTTGCTTAATGAGCTGGTTCATTAAAAGCCATATGAAAACATGAGAACATGCGATTAACATTAGCAACACTGCTTCGTAGGTAATTCTGGAGACACAAATTTAAACTAATACCACTGAAAGAAAAAACATCTCAAACACAGATTTTACCAGAGTGAAATTAAAAAGCAGGAGTATCATGAACACCCAATTCAGAAGGAAATGCTTTGTAAGATATGTAGGATAAGCAGTCGGGTTATTTCTTGGTGGCTGGTGGACGATTCCGATTGACGTTGTGCAGACTCACGAGACACGGACGTGTCTGAACAGCCACCAGGAGCAGGTGAGGATGATAGATGTGCACTTCCTGTACAACGACACCAAAGCTTCTTTCAACCAGGTGTTCCCTCTCCGAGTTCGAATAATAACAGTAATTATAACTTTCAAGAAGACAAACTTCAGAGAACAGCAGCCGTCAATCTAGTCTCCGTTTCATTCTTCCCATTTCTTGGTCACACACCCTTTTAAGTTCTAGCTACAAAAGACAGATCTACTTCCTACCTCAGAGTCAACAAACAACAAGCAAACACTGAACGTTTACTGGCGTCCTTATCTCAATGTGCTCCAACAGGGGATGGCTTGCAAGAGCTTGTTTCCTACCCCAACCTACCAATCCCCCCCTCCCCATACTTGTCTTTTGGCATCCAACCTCACACATGAAGTTAATTTAACAACAACACAGCCAGCACTTTTACAAGTGGAGATGGTTCTCTTTAAATTCCCCATTAGCAGCAAGCCATATGGAGACAACTCCAAATACAAAGCCCCCCAAAAAAGGAAGTATTTGTTTGATCCTCCGGCTCCCAATCCCTTCCACACCCCCATGAACTTCTTCCACCTTTTTTCTGAAAAGAAAGAAATAGAGTGGGGGGGCATTGGAGGTGGGTGTTAAATGTGCCTCAAAAGTCCCTCTTACGTTTTTTTCAGGAGAGAAACACATATGTGATCATATCACATTTACGGAATAAAAGACAGGCCTCACAGTGATACTCTGGCGACACTGATTAATTAGGGCAAAATTACTGCTAGTTTAAAAGCGGTGTGTGTGTGTGTGTGTGTGTGTGTGTGTGTGTGTGTATGTTGAGGGGGGGGGGATAGAGACCAGGGGAAACTACTAATCTTGAAGCCCTGGGGAAAACGAGAGCTTGCTTAATTAGAAGGCAACATTTGTTGGACTTGTGTGTAAAGTTCAAACCTAACCCCACCTACTCCCCTATGCTCTTTTTAAAGGATCCTGGCTTACGAGTGGGTTAATACCTGTTTAAAATAAAAGGAAGTGGATTCACTCCATATGCCTCACAGATGATGCACCGGCTAAAGTACATAAATAGATTGAAAACGAACGAAATATTCAGCCATTATGCCAGATATCATACACACGCATCATTGACTGACCTGGAATTACTCATAAATGATTCTAAGGAGGATTCGCACAAGTTTTGTATTCATGAAAATGTAGTTACTAAAAGGTTTCAAACAAGACCTAATGAGAATAAATTACGTATAAGGAACCTGCCATTTTATTTATCTATTACGCCGTTCAGTTGGAATAATTTATTTCTTAAAACTGCACACACAAATTTAGAGAAAACTCGAATTCATCATTCCCTGAGAAATTATTAAACCCTTACAGAACTGAGAAGTAAGCTGGGAAATTGGGTTTAGCGATGCAGAGCAGGGACTCGTAAGTCATTAATCCAACCTACGAGTGCAGCAGGAAGCTCCTGCGGCCTAAAAAGAGGTTAAAGGTGGATGCTGGAGCTCTCCATCAGATGCTTTGTGGTGTATGCTTTCATAATATTCCTCTTCAGATCTTCCTGATCAGATGATGTTAAGCTGCTCCCGCTGGGCTTGTTCATCTGCTCTAAGAAAACAAACACGATCCACAAAACCACTTATCACTGTTTGTCTAACAAATTGGCTGAAGTTTGAGAGCAACGATGGAGCGAAAGTTCCGATTTGACCGATTTAAGCAAGAATGATAAACAGACTAAACAAATCCGGGTTCAAAACATCACAAAAAATAAATTGAGGATGAAAATCTGTGTTTATTTAGCAGAGAATATGACAAAGCTCAGTGTCAGTAACAGAGAGGAAAAGGAGGTGTGGCTTGGCTTCTAAGATGTTGAGCTTCCTCTGGGAAACTCCTAAACAGCTTCACCATCTGCCTCAGTGAGAATTCCCCTTTGCCAGCACCCATTATGAAGTATACCTTCAAAGTACTCCCACTTGTCTAAATCTACAGAGGGTTTGTGAAGGAATAGTCGGGGGAAAAAGACAGACATTAGTCACAGAGGTGATCTCTGAGATGAAAAAAAAAAAAGGAACGACTGATTTTGATCCGGGGCACGGTGGCTTAGTGGTTAGCACGTTCGCCTCACACCTCCAGGGTTGGGGGTTCGATTCCCGCCTCCGCCTTGTGTGTGTGGAGTTTGCATGTTCTCCCCGTGCCTCGGGGGTTTCCTCCGGGTACTCCGGTTTCCTCCCCCGGTCCAAAGACATGCATGGTAGGTTGATTGGCATCTCTTGAAAATTGTCCGTAGTGTGTGAGTGAATGAGTGTGTGTGTGTGTGCCCTGCGATGGGTTGGCACTCCGTCCAGGGTGTATCCTGCCTTGATTCCCGATGACGCCTGAGATAGGCACAGGCTCCCCGTGACCCGAGAATAGTTCGGATAAGTGGTAGAAAATGAGTGAGTGAGAGTGATTTTGATCCGTTTGCATTTAAAACAAAATGCCGACAACATAATTCAACGGCATTTGTCTGTGCTGGATAAGCAGGGATTTTTTCCCCCCACAGTTAGGGAATTCACCACGATTCCCAACCACTGATAAACATCAAAATGTTCTGACAATGCAAATCAAGTCCCATACTCCTTCCTCTGAGATACACAAACCGTACAGAAAGTTTCCACTGCCCACCCTGAGATTCCCACCCACACTCATGTGTCCGGCAGGTCCGAGTGGGACGGCTACAAGCACCTTTATACGCTGTGGCTCAACAGATTTGACCACAACTTTGCTCTGACCAGCTCGACATGCTGTTCTCATTATCCCAAACATGTGCGTCTCATTTGACGTTCCCCAAAAAAAAAAAAGAAGTCATTTTCTGGGACAATCGCTTTTGTGTCTTCTATCTGAGCCTCGCTAATGCTAATTAATCAGCGCTAATTCATGTTTCCTTTGTGCGAGGTCATGCTATCAAATCAGGACTGCTGGCACGCTTGACTGAGCGGGAGTTGTTTTGTGTGCCTGAAGGGGACTTGGGAGAATTACATTAATAATAGAGGAACAGGATGTCAAGGAAGAGGTTGATGCACTTTTTAGCGAGTAAAAAAAAAAAAAAAAAGGAAAAGTGCCGCTTCAGCATCATAAAAGTTTATTTTGCAATTATTCCATGAATAGTCCATCTGAGGAAGATCTGCCAAAGTAAATATTCTGATCGAATAGAGAGAGGAACAAATCCGAGTGTCATACAAAACCTCTATTGTTTCATTAAAAAGATGTTTAATACATCCTCTCCACTCAGGCTGTAGTTTATTGCATGCAAATTCTTGCATCCGTGCATGACACTCGTATGCAATTTGCTGAGTTGCATTTCCTGTTCATGCCACATGGCTGTAGGTGATCATATGGCACCAATGAGGCAAGCATCAGTTGTCCAGATCTCTGCAATTATACTCGACTCAGGACGAGTGTCTGACTCGATGGCAATTTCGGACATTCGTGATGGTTTCAAGAACCCCGTGGCCATGCTGATGAAAAGGAGCCGTGTTGACGTTGGCTGCTGGTGTGTATCGGTGATGAGGTTCAAACGGTAGTCTGAAATTAGAACTAATCACATTCAGGGTTTTTACACATAAGAAGAACATGTTAAATGTTCAGTAAACCTACACAGTACAGAAAGGGGGGAAAAAAAAAACTTACCGTTAAAATAAACCATATTACATTCGAGTCGAGGTGTGATATTCCTGGCTTTTATATTTTAAAAGGAATAATTAACAGATTTGGCATGACGCTAGCATGTCTTTAAAAAATAAATAAATAAAAACACCCTTTGGCAGTTTTTTTAAAGAAAAAAAGCTTTGCAAATCTCTTGGAATGAAAGGATGAGAGGTCAAAGAGGTTACGCTTGATGAGGGGCTTTGCGTGGCAGTCGATCAATGCTGCAGGGTAGTCTGGCTTGAAGTCTCCTTGCTCTGTTTTGCTTAATGCCTTTCCTGTTTTACTCCAATCAGCATTTGTCACAGCCAGGCCTCTTTCGAAACGCAACCATATGCTATGACATTAGTGTTTAAGAACTCACTGGCACATTCTCATGCACAGTCTAGGTGTCTTTAGAAACACACACACACACACACAAAAGGGCATGCCGAGTTCGTTTCATCAGGGAACGAATAACTCAAGAAGTAAAGAATGCTTTAAGAGGACTCCAGAGAAACATTGATGAGCACGTGAATGTCAAAACTTATGTCTTTAACAGGCAGGGAAGTTCCTCAACGGGAAACGAACGGACCTGATTGCTTTTCCAGCTCTGTCCGTTCCGGATGGACGTCGCCCCATGGCAGTGATACATGACCAAGTCCTAACCTGAGGGATTGTAGGAAAAACTTGTATCCCACCAAACATCCTCCAGATTTCACAGATCCCTGCTTACTTAATTCTGGCCTCTGAACCCTGGGAATCATCCTAAATGGATTTAGGAGGCTCTCAAGGATGACCTCACCGTCGTGCCACACACGTGTGAAGTCTGATCTCTATTGCTACTGTGCTTTAAAACACAGGTTTCTAAACTCTGGACTATCCTCCATCGTTCCTGCTCCAAAAACACCTCATTCAGTCAAGAAACTATTTAAACAGAGATGGGGAAAAAAAATGAATGAGAATGAGAATACCCGTGCTTTATACTATGTTAAATGTTTAGAGTTATTTACCTGCATGTTGAAATGGTCAAAATATCAACTAGGTTGGAATAAGTTTGAATTTAATCCCAGCCATTGTTCATTTGTTTTCTTGTTTGCTTTACTTTATCTGCATAATTGTATCCCGCTTTCTATGTTGACTGAAATAAACCTTATGAGAAGTGTAAACACTGCTCTGCTCCAAACAGGTCCAGACTTGTCCGCAGCAAAAGGAAGGACATGACAGGAACTAAACCTCAAAGCTTCCTCAAAGGCTTTCATTGGGATTTCACTGAACCTGGATTAATTGTTCCAAGCAAGAGAGAAAGAAAAAAAACTTGAATGGAGGATTATTATGAATGGAAACTGATGTGGATTCACCAGACTGAGCAGGATGGAGAGACATCGTGATTCAGAGGTAGGCAGACCTGCCCGATGACATTATAGAACAATAAATGTCTTCATAGGAAGGATAAGGGCTTGTGGGCTTTGGAGTCTTGTATTTCATGCTATGGGAACGCACTACTGCCCAAGGCTTTCCAGAACCCCTCGACCGTGAAAAACATAGACCTGCTCTGCTTCTCTAATGGAAAACACTGGGAACCCGAATGCAAAATGAAATTTTTAAGCACATGTATCATGAATCTGCAGAAGTACCAAATCAGGCCAGGGCCTTAGCCTTGATGAAGGCTGCTACAGGTTTAGCTTTAACGCTCTTAAAAAAAAAAAATAAAAAAAAAAAAAAAAAGGCCAGAATATGGGGTAAGACACACAAGCACTTAACAGCAAGTCCAAGGCCCAAAGATGGGATAAATTACCAAAGTGGTCAGAGAATGCAGTTTCAAACCCCCCCCCTTCTCGCACAGAGGCATTATGGTTGTGCCTAGCCTGCAGTCGAATCCTGAGCTTTGAAGTATACCGTTCTACTTCATTCTCCAAAGCAGACGCTCGCAATCTCAAATCATTGCCTGAAACCTAGGCAGGAAGTTCTTCCGCATCAGATCCTTGATTAGGCTAGAGGAAAGAACAGCTAATTGATTGTAATGACTTCAATCCGCATGCCAAAGGAAAAGCTCTGGAAGAGTATAACCAGTCCGTATCGGCTTACGATCCCAGGGGCCTGCCCTTTCCTGCAGATCTCTGACGGCAAGGAGCACAGAATCTGGGAATAAGATCCGCTTTACAAACATCTTGCTTGCTTCAAGAGGATTACGCTAATGTAATTAGACCTTTCATTCACCCACTTTAATAAATGACCGCTGGGGCCGCATGGTTTTAAAAGGGAAACAAAGTCATCAATAATTCATTTTGTTAATACTGACCACTTTTAGGGGGAAAAGAAAAAAAAATCTTAACTCTTGTTTAACTTATAATCGTGCATCCTAAGAAAAGTAGCATCTATCAGAGAAGGTTCTAACCTGTTTAAGTAATATATGCAACAAACCCCCCAAAGAACCCTTAAGGAACACCTTAACAGTCAATAATGCTTTCCAGACATAATTTTAGCCCCCCTGTGAGCCAACATTTTCTTCTCAGGCAATCAGGAACAGTAAATTCCTGGTACAGGTGGTTCTGGGAGCTGGGAGAGTGTGAAAAATGTGCACCAGCTGAGGTTTTAGAACTTAAAATAATAACAATATTGCTCTCAGGATTACAACAAGCCTCTGACCAAAAATCGACATCTAAAAGGTGAGCAGAGTTGCTAGACTTTAATTCACTTTCGACATACCTCCGATTACAGGCTACATCACTCCATTCATGTCGAACAGCAGGATACTTGGCTTGTCAAAGCCCAGCGCTACAGCTGAAAGCCCCAGGACCCCCACGTTAAAAAAAAAGCCTTGTTACGCACTGAGCTGATTCAGGACCAGCCAACCAGGGATTTTCCCACCACAGCACAAGGCATGGCCTCCAAAGTTGCGTGTTGCTTGGATGGTTTTCAATGCTGCCCAAAAGATGGTGTAGAATTAAACTTAGCCCTCCATACACACACCCCTTCTCCCAAACACACACTCTCCTCCGTCCACACCCCTGAACGCTATGAACCGCTCCTCCTGTTCCACTATTCATCAGTCAGATGTTAGGAGAACAAGAGAAGAAAACATGCAGGTTCTTTTGAGATAGGAGTGAGAAGAAAAAAAAAAAAAACATAGGCAAAAGGAAGAAGGTGTCCCACAGGTGCACTCATGCCAGAGCTTGCTGAGGATTCAAAGGCCCGTAGTAATAAAAGGCTGTGTGTCTAAGGACAATGCAAAACATTTTCCTTTGTGCCGTTTTTGTTGCACTGACACGGAATGACGACTTGTGACTCGAGGCCTCTAACGCCTAGAAACCTTATATATTATTAACATTAAGAACTACCAGTCTGGCGACTTATGATTATATATCATTTGTAGAAAAGTACTGGCTTTACTTTCTATAAGCCATTAATCTTTGTTCAGACATATTTCACTTCTAGAGATGAAAAAAGGATCTGTGCTGAAGACACCATGAAAAAATGAGTAATGCTGGACAAATTCAAAGTTGATGCATAGCGGTAATCAGCGGTAATGAAAGCCAGAGCTGACTTCCTTGTCCGTAAAAAAAAGGAACTTTTTTGTTCTAAAACAAGCGCAAAGAGCAAAAAAAGGTCAGTGTGGTACATTTGATTAGCAGCAGTATCTGTCATCGCTACACAAGGCTTTCCTCCTGAGAGCGTGAGTAAATGCTGCATGGACTGGATAGCATGCGGAATATGATCCAGTGCAAAATTGTATCCGTTTCAATGCCAGAAAATCCAAATTAACCAAGATACTACAGCAAAATAACATCATAATCCTACACTAGAACCCAAATACTCAAGCATATGCATAATTCTTTGTGTTCTGAGAGCATGCCTGGAAAAAATCGTCGGTCCATGTACAGCAAGAAAGCTGAAATCAGAATAGAGGCTGTTATCATTACAATCGTTACGTCAGTGTTTAAAGTGGTGTTGACTTGTATGTGGTTGTAAGCAGCTGGGGATGGGAGCAACAATGATTTCCCCCTCGCACTCCACAGACTTACACGAAACAGCTCATGTCTCCTTGTCCGCTAATCGGCGATATTTGCAATTTCTACAACCCAAAAACGACCTGGAAATCTGCTCAATATCCAGGCTGATGTTTTGGAGTGTTTGTCTGACATCACCATCACATACTGGAATGATTTTTTTTTCCCCCCACTGCAAAAACAACTGATTATACAGCTGTTAATATCTGCACAGTGATGAATTCTGACTTCATTCATTTAGCAGAGAAACCCAAACTCATTCTGAGAAAGGAAAAGCAAGAAAAGGAAATGAAGGGAAAGAAAAGTTTAGCTCATTCAAGACTTGGAAAAAAAATATATCTCCGGCTGTTGTATGTCTCTGGGAGTCTGAGTGAGAACCAAAGGAAGGATGCTATTGAAAGCCCTGGAAGTTCCGGAGGTTAGGCACTTTCATCCAAAGCCAGCCAGCCCCCGCTGGGGTTCGACATGAAGCCTTCAACCCCTCTCAGCAGGGGAAGAGCTTGGCCCGGAACGAGCACAGGCCAATTTAAATATCCACCTTTCTTTTCTTTCTTGTTGAGCTGCAAGTTGAGGCTTATCATTTCCCCTGAATAGCAGAGAGATATTACATTAAACAATAACCTTTTCATTTAAAACAAATATTTAGCTACCAAATCAAAGCCCTTGTTGTTTAGAATCTGCAAAAAAAAATAAAACTGCCACCTCATGAGCAAATACTGAACATCTCAACGCATTCTTTCTAAGCGAAAAAAGATCAGTCCCTTTTCAAAACACTACATCATCAGAAAAACTCAAGCAGACGAAGGATTTGATGCAGCCCAACATTTTGCCCGACAGCCTGCAAACCAAGTTTGTGGAAAACTCTTCATTTGGCAGCTCGACTACCTTTGAAGTGGCCGTGGAAAGAGACGGCTTGCGGTTCGAAGAAGGAAATGTGTGTTAATAGAGCAAACAGTTCCCTGACATCCTTTGGGAAATGGCTTCAAGGAACCGTAGTGGTCGGAAAACAATGCACACAAGAGTGGGCACTAAAAGTCAATAGCACTTCCGAAAGGTATTTACGGGCCAGTGAATCTTTAAGTAAACTGCCAGGCATGAAAAGCAAACAAACTGAGGACTACAGCTGTTAAAGCTGAAATTTAAAACTACTGAAAGGGAAAAAAAACAAACTTGCATGAATGTCTTGCAATCGATTTATAGTGCTGGTGTAACCTGTTATCAACCTGCTAGTTATCATCTCATTACTTATTTTCACATTTAACTCACACGCATGAATGCTCTTTAGTGTGAGACTAAAGGATCCATCCGAATCACACAACACTATTAGGGCATGAGCATAAAAATCAGCTTGGTACAATTCAAATGTGGAAATTAGCCAGATGGTTCAGTCTGAGAACAAAAGAGGAGGTCCTGAATGACTGCTTTATACATGTAAACACCAACAAATCAACACTGGAAATCACATCCGGTTTAAAATCGCCTACAAATCCTATATCGGTTTATTGGCTTGCATTCACACTTAATTTAGAATTGATACACACATTATATATATATATATATATATATATATATATATATATATATATATATATATATACACACACACACACACACACACACACACATATTACACATTATATATATGAATTTTATTTTTATACTTCAACAATATTAGAAAATGATTATTTATGCTATTATATTCAGTGGAGGGCTATAAATGCAACAAATATTTCTTTTCTCTTTTTTTTCGAATACAAACAATTCAAATTCGGTTTCAATTCGGATTAAAATATCCTGTTTGACAACAAATCCTGTGTTAAAACCTGCCGCGTCTCCAAAACAGACGCGTGTTTGTGACTCTCATATCTCTATAGAAAGTGAAGTTAAAACTTTTAACATCTGCTCTTTGTCTCTCACCTTGTATTCGCATTTCTCAGCGTTTCCTTTCCTCCCTCCGGTGGCTGCGGTTGCCGTGTGGTGCAAAAGTAAAACCAGAGACAGCGTGATTAGGCGCTGAAGCAGTGTGAGTCGCAGAGCCATGTCCCAGGAACGTCCATGAAGTCCAGCTGAAGTGCGAATGAACGCTGTCTCACTGCTGAAGCTCTTCATATCCCAGAAAACAGAATTCACTGCTCTGCAGATAGGGGGCGCTGTTGGACATGAACTCGATTCGATTCGATTCCATTTCAATTCAGTTTATTTGTATATCAGGGTCTCCTCAAAGTAGCTTTACATAAGTATAGAAACGGAATAAAAATGTAAAAAGTTTCAAATGAATTTACTGTATATCTCTAATATCTATCCCTAATGAGGAAACAGTGGAAAGGAAAAACCCCCTGAGATGATATGAGGAGGAAACGTTGAGAGGAACCAGACTCAGAAGCAAACCTCATCCTCGTTTGGGTGACACTGGACAGGAAATGACTTAAATGTAAATTATGTCGTTTCTACAACAGTTTGCAGTCGATTGTAATTAAATTCCTTCCCTCTGTGGTTGAATTTGCCATTTAATTCAGTACATGGCTTTTACACTATTTTCTGCTCTTCTGTACAGTAGTATGTTCAGTACAGTGAATATACTCCATTAGGACTCAATAAAGACTATATATATAAAGTATATTCTATTTTTTAATTCATATTTTCATGTATTTATTTTAATAAGGAGAAGTAGGCTGTGTTTTCATTTCACTGCAAGTAGTATACTGTATATAACTTTTAAAGCTTCACTCTTAAATCCTAAAATTTAGTGTGCAGTGTAATTACCTAAAAAAATACCTATCATGGGTGTAGATAAGGGGTGCCTAGGGGTGGCACGGAGAACCAGTGGTGCTGTGGCATGGAGAACCAGTGGGCACATGGTTGGTGAGTAAGCCGTCAGTCTTCTTCTTGTTTTTGTATCAATCAATAAAATATGGCCGTTATCAATAAAATGTTTTTTGCATATTTGGCCATAATCACAGATTAGCACTAGCTGTCCACCATTTTTTTTGCTTCATTTAGCAAAAAAAAAAAATCCAAATTTAAAATTCAAAAATCTCAGTTAAATACAATATACAAATACAATTTAGAGTGAAATTAAAAACTGGTCAATCCTTAGACCGTGCATATAAATAAAAAAAGAATGTGATATGAGTTATAATCAGATGATCTGTTATATAAGTGATGACTTATGCAGCCAATGATTCGTTCATCTGCTTGTGATGCCGACTGGTCCTTCAGACTGAAACATGACACACTTGAGTGCCACCCTTGCGTGAAGTATATCCACCCCTCTGGCCACCTTCATAAGACATCATCATCATCATCATCATCATTATTACTAGCAGTTACAATGTCAAATGCTCCAAAACAGAACGACATAAAAAGTCTTTCTATGACAGGTCAGTTTTAAAAATGATAAAATTGCAGATTACAGCGTCAGCATGTGAAAGTTTATAGGTGATATTTTATTCTATTGATTAATTGGATGCATAACATTAGATATCTTTCTTTAGTTCTTTACCAGCTTTACCAGACATTGTATTCTTAACACTACCATGTGTCACAGGATGTAGCCTAATTTTATTCTAACTAGGATTTTTTGTAGCTTGTTAAGCCACAAGCAAATGTTGCTTGTGCTTTTTATGTCTTCAGGGGGTCTTACTGAGGTCATACACAGACAGGGGGCACACCAACTTGTTGACTTGTATGGCTGTGAATTTCCATATGGCCCTACTTTAGATTGTTACTCCAATAAAGTCATTCATTCTAACCTGAAAACCCCACTGAGAAAGAGTTTTTACAGCTTCAGTACAGTTTGATCAAAGTAATTAAAGTATATAGATATTCGTCTCGTTTACTCTCAGACAAATGGGTCTGTAAAATCTTATTATACACCATTTATATTTCTTAAATCGCTCTTAAATGTGCACTACATGAACATTTCCAGATGAAAGGAACGGTACAAAAGAGGATACCTTGAGCAAACTACCTCAAGGACAATGATCTGTACATCTTAGTATGATTACTTTCTGATTATTTGCTTGAGCCATTGCTGCATTTTCATGCAACCATTTCATTTAAAATTTCACCCTAATAAGAAGGTTGTGATTTACATCTCTGGACTTCTTTAAACTCCTTGATTATATTTTAACCAAATAATTACATAATCCTGAGACTAGCAGTCAGATTAGCTTCACACATTCTCTTTACTCTTGTACACTTTTACACTATTTATTTAGCATAAACTGTTGGTTATTTAATCCTGTGACTTGTTAATTATTGTAGCTGGAAAGTGCAGTATAAAAACTGAAGAAGCAGACATGAGAAATAAACAGGGTCTTTTCTGACTACAGCTGACTACGAATTGTGACCTTACTACAAATTCATTCATTCATTCATTTATTCATCTTTCATTAATTAATTAGTTAACACATTCATTCATTAATTGCTTAATCTTGATCAAAGCCATGGTGGATCTAGAGACTGTTCCAGGAACACACCTTGGATGGGACACCAGTTCATCTCAGGGCACCACACACAAACACACACACACACACACACACACACACACACACACGTTTATACCTACAGGCAGTTTAGCACAGCCATTTTTTTAGGTATAGAGTTTAATCTCATAACCAAAAGTTGTATAAGATTGAATAGCTTAATAGAATGAATGCTGTAAAAAAAAAAATCTTAATAGAGTATTATATGCTCATACTGTACATTTAATAAACGCAATACAAAAGAGCAAAAAATTAAAAATCATCTGATTGTTCCAATGATTAAACTATATTTGCAAAGATCAAAGAGCCCAAGATGAGAATCATGGGAAAGTTGTGTGCATGAGCCAACTGTCTGGGCAGGAACACCCAGTTCCTCTTTCAGGTGATCTTGTGTTACTATTGATGCGAACATGAAAAGGGTCTTCTTTTTTGTTTTTGACTTGAAAGATGAGCGGAGCTCTCGCCATCCTGTCCATGATGACGTAACTCCGTACTGAATCTCTAGCTCTCACAGAGAGACAAAGCAGAAGATCTGCAACATAATGCAACAGTATCAAGACGTATGTGACTATTGTGTGATAAGATAAAAATAATAATAAGCTGAGAAACAATTCACATTTGCTCAAACATGTCCGGAAGCAGTCATATTCAGTGGAAATAAGAGTTACCCAGACATTTAGAAGAACGAAAAGCTTAACAAGTTAATGTTCTGTGGTATAGTTTTGGTGCCAGATGGATTGATTCGAGGATTTCAGAAACTGCTGAACAGTTTCTGGAGTTTACACAGAATGGTGCGAGCAAACAAAAAGATCCACTGAGAGGAAAATTCTGGTTGATCAAAGAGGCCAAATCAGAAAGGCTAGTTCTGTTTGAGCTGACAGGAGGGCTCATATAACCACTCTGTACAAACATGTTAAGCTGAAAAGCAACTCAGAACATACAACGTGTCAAAACTTGAGGTGGACAGGCTACAAAAGGCGATGTCCATGTTGGGTTTCATTCCGACTGAGAAGGTAAGAAGAGGACTTTGAGGCTCCAAGGGAACTGCTTCACTACAACTACACAGCTGACGACTGGAAAAAGACCAGAAGATGTTTTATCTTCAGCTGGGTTGAAGCTGTCAACAGTTTTCTTTTTAAAGGTGTCTGTAAATTGTCTGAAAGAGGAAAGTCTTCATGATCTAGAGATTTACGGTAACACGACAAGATTTTTTGGTCTTATTACTTAAAAAAAGTAAAGAAATTAAAAGAGAGCCTGGTGAGAGAACTTCTATTTATAGCTGCTATAACATATTTGGTAACATAAGGTAACTGCCTCACAGATGTCTCAGGACATTTTTAATAAATTATTTGCTAGTGCTGGCATATTGCTTTGCCGTGACATAAATTTCAGGGTGACTCAGGGGAACGGTCCGTGTAATCTAAAATAAAAATAAGAATAAAAATAAGAATAAAAAAAGAACAGTCCCTTATTTGAATTTGCTTTGTGTTGGGTCGCTTTACAAACACACACTCTCTCTCTCTCTCTCTCTCTCTCTCTCTCACACACACACACACACACACACACAAACTTTCTCTCTCTCTCTCTCTCTCTCTCTCTCTCTCACAAACACACACACACACACAGACTCAAAAGCACAAACTTAGCTCAACTTAGCTGCTTTTTGGATTTGAACTCACAACCTTGCAATCAGTGGCAAACGTCTGGTTTACCGCCAACTTTTTAGTTACAAAAACTTATTCTGAATCTCACTCCTAGCTCCACATTGTCAGGGGAACTCGATATTTTTAACATTTTAATTTTTGTTGTTGGATTTTTACATGAACATCATCAGGAAAATTTCCTCAGCACTCTGGCGCCCTCTACTGTTTGTGAAATCATTAAAACCTAGATAAGTCTCACTCATTTTCTACCGCTTATCCGAAACTACCTCGGGTCACGGGGAGCCTGTGCCTATCTCAGGCGTCATCGGGCATCAAGGCAGGATACACCCTGGCCAACCCATCACAGGGCACACACACACACACACACTCATTCACTCACGCAATCACACACTACGGACAATTTTCCAGAGATGCCAATCAACCTACCATGCATGTCTTTGGACCGGGGGAGGAAACCGGAGTACCCAGAGGAAACCCCCGAGGCACGGGGAGAACATGCAAACTCCACACACACAAGGCGGAGGCGGGAATCAACCCTGGAGGTGTGAGGCGAACGTGCTAACCACTAAGCCACTAACCCCCCCCCAGATAACTATTTTATGTTTGTCAATTCATCCATCCATTTGTACCTCTAAACCTCTTAAGACACACTCATTGGTAGGAAACCAGAATACCTGAAGGAAACCCCAGAAGCACAGGGAGAGCATCTCAGGAGTCCCAACCCTGGTATATAAGATAATCTCATGTGATATTATATTATTATTATTGTATTATATTAATGTTAATTAAATGCTATTACTAAGTCACTGAATCTTTTCCTCCAGTAGAATCGAATCCAATATGGTTGTATTTCTCACCCCTGCAAGCTCTTATCATTATTCAGAGCAAATGGCAAAGCTCCTTTCCTCTTTAAAAGCCTCTTTTGTCTCTCATAATCACCTTCAATTAGAGCAAGCAAACGGGGACAATGGCTTTCCCCGAAGGCTCGTTATCTAACAATAAAGCAGTCGATGAATTCAGAAAAGACCACACGCAGAGTGCAAAAACATTCCCATACTCGGTGTGTGATGTTCAGCAACAATTTATTTAATCAGCTGCATGTTAAAGGTTTTTTTTTAGATAAAAGACATAATTTATTGATTGGCACTATCAAAATAATTCACAACAGAATATATTATAATATGTCAAGAATTTTTTTTACAATCACTCTTGGAGCTCAGTGATGACTTTTTTCACCATGAGGAACTGGTTCTCTCGATGCGAGCGCTTCAGTTTTGCTCTTCTGTTCTGGAACCAGATCTGGCAGGAGAGAGAGAGAAATTATTGGATATTATTGGAGCCTTAATATCCACTCACGGTGTACTAATGTTCCTATTTATGCACAGTGCAAAAGTTTGCACAACCATGGGGGATGCAAACTTTTGCACTGCGGATAAATAGGAACATCAGAAACCTCTCCTGAAGGCGTTGTCTATATTAGTAAACTGATCCGTAAATGATTGAAGAATCCATTACTGAGTGACACAACCCGGACTTTATACTACAGAACGTGCAACTTTATTTTAATGATAAACTTTACCTGTATTCTGTCTTCATCGATATGCAGCTTCCTAGCCAGCTCCTCTCGGACATCGATCCCCGGGTACGAGTTGACTTGAAAAACGCTCTCAAGTATCTCGATCTGGAATCACAAATTAAAAGACAATTAGAGTAAAAGTAAATAAAGGAAAAAACAGCTGATATTATAGGAGATATCAGTACTAAGCTCTGTACTACAGTACCACACAGTAACCCCTCTAAATGGTACACTATATTTGTGTATGTGACAAAATTTGAATTCGATTTGCATCTGAAATGCATCTAAAATTTTGACCACATTACGTACAGCAGCCTTTTGATATATTTACATAGAAAGCAGATTTATTGCTGCTTTCCGCTGTTAGTTGCTGGTGAATCGAATGGATAAAATGATTCAATCAAATCTTAATAACTGTTCTATTGATGAAGAATCAGTCAAGTATCAGTATCAGTATCAGGTTACCTGTAAGCTGGAGAAGGCAGTTCTGGGCCTCCGTCCGATGCACCAGTTGAGCGAACGCCTGCAGCTTTCTACCGGTGCTTCACTTTTCCTCTCCTCCATCACAGGTACCTCCAGAGAGCCGGCTGTCTTTATAAAGCGGTCGTTTTTTGTTGGTTGAGCGTCTGATGAAATGAAAATTATGTTGGTCATGAGTTTAAGTAAGATGTGTACTTCCCAACTTCCCATTTAACTAATAAGGACAAATCATCGACCATGTATAAGATAATGTAATATTATTCAAATGTATACAAGCAAGACAACCCCAGACAACTGCATTAAAACGTTTGACTGAAAAAAAAAACTCTTCTACTCGTTCATCATGGGTTTGTGATACTGTATTAGAACACCGACAGCCTTTTCACATGGTGAACAATACGTGACAAAACTAATTGCCCTATATGTACAAAAATACCAAATAAAATCAAATTAATTGTCAGGTAAAAAGAAATATACTGCAACGTGTTTATGGAACGTCCACGTTGTTTAAGTGTTTTTGCTATTAATAAAATGCACTCCTGAAACCCTCAAGCTGCTGATTTTACATACAAGGGACAAATATTTCATACATGCATAGGACAAAGTATGTACATGGATTAATTTTATTTATTTATTGTTGATTTTATATTTTGCATACAGTATTATATCATGTAGGTTTGTTTATATGGAACATATTAGTCATGAGCATTTTACAAACACAGAACATTTAGATACAGTACAACAGAAGGACATGGAAAGAAATGTTGTAAAGCAAAAAAAAAAATAAATAAATAAATAAATAGAACTAAACTTTTCTACTGTACATAAAGACAAATGCTATACATTAAATAGTAATAAACAAAATAAAGGCAATATGGTGAGACAATGCTTTGTTTAATAAAAGCACAATTTGTGCAGTTTTATTAATGTTTTTCTCATGGAGACTAAAAAGTGGTCTATTTTGTAATAGGTATCTTTCTTTACTGACCTACAGAAATAACTGACTTTATGTACTGTAAGGTTTAATATTTTTATAAAATGTTTTGCTTTGACTGAGTCAAGTCTTAAATCTATAACAAAATTTGTACTTAAAAATGACTTCTTCACAGTATCTTTCTCACTCACTCACACACACACTCATTCTCTCTCTCGCTCTCTCTGTCCCTCTCTCTCACACTCACACACACACACACACACACACACACACACACACACACACACACACACACATTCTCTCTCTCTCTCTCTTTCTCACACACACACACACACACACATATTCTCTCTCTCTCACACACACACACACACACACACACACATTCTCTCTCTCTCTCTCTCTCTCTCTCTCTCTCTCACACACACACACACACAAACACACACACCTACCTCGTCGTAGATTAATTAACAGCACATCACTAAATGTGTTTTATTCCTTACATAATGTGGCCTATATTAAATATTATTTTAATAAACACACACACACGAGCACACACACTCAAACACACACACACACACACGCACAGTGGAATCCAAAGTCTGTGACTTCCCTGTCAACCTGGGTTTTTTTTTTATGTGTAAAATGAATGTAAATTCAGTATTCAAGCTGTCACACAGTTTCTAGTTAAGTATTTAAACACAAGCAAATTTGTGATTGTGTCCTTTTGAACATAAGGTCAGATTTTTCATGGGTCACATCTCTTCTATTGAAGCAGGTGTTCAGATCTAATGTGAATCATCAGGTTTTACATAAACATATGAAGTCTATGCCAGCTCGAGTGCATGAATGTCATAAGGGACATATGCAAATATTTCATTTGCACGATTCATAGCCTTTATAGTGAAAATAATAAATCAAAGCATGCCATTTTTTCCTTATTATTTAAAAGATGAAATTTGGAGGGTCAACTTCCTGTTTTTGATGCTGACCACGCCCACTTATTATAGAATACCCCATGAATTAAGTCCTGTTATTTCTAGGCACAGGATCAACTTATATTTATTTCTTTATATAAGAACAAAATATACATGCAAGAAGATCAGCAAGCAGCTGAGACTGAATGGGATACATACTGCTTTTCTAGCCATTTCTGTTGATTTATAGTCTTGAGTTTAAAGCAGAAATGTTTAATGCATCATTTATAATAATGATAATAATGATAAAAGAGGCACAAACCTGTCCACGGTCGGTGAGGAGTGTAAACAATGGTTCTCTGTTCCTCTCTGTCCAGACCGAGGATGTGATCAATAGTGAAGAGAGAATGTCGGCTGTGTTGCGCGCTCACACTCTCCATGCTTCCCAGACAGAAAGAAAGACCTCCAAGTCTCCAAGTGAGCCTCGAAGTGTCCTGTGGCTTCCTTAAAACTAACAGGCTGCAACACGTCACTGATTAAACCAGTAAAACTTTTCCATTTGAATAGGTTTAGTGCGCACCACAAGGGGCAGCAGGTCGATGTACAGGTGTCCAAATGACGCGCCATAACCGTGACCACCAGCGCGTTATCTATTACGCACACGGAATCCCTTCATTCCATTCACAAGTGTCCCTTTTATTTTTACCCACCAGGTAGAAAATGAGCTCTTTTATTAATTCCCTCCTCAGCCACTGATTTCCTTCAGCCGACTGAGCTGCATTATGAGAAAGCAGTCAGCTTGCCAGTAATCTCATTTATAGGCGCAGATGTTTAAAATAGGTGCTAATAAAAAAAAAAAGAAGAAGAAGAAGGTAAGGCTATTAAAGTTAATCCTGCTGAATATTCCCCCCATTTTGGCCTCTTGTCATGCATGCAAAAGGCATTCGGGAACTAATCCGACAAGTTGCTCCTGCATTGTCTGCATTCAGAGGCTGAATCCAACCATTCAAGTTGGCTTTAAATAAATATGCGACATGTTTATTTACTTGTTTACTTGAGTGCACGAGCTCCCTCTCCATGGCCTGCTTTGTCATGGTAAAAAAGTTAGGACTAATTAGAACTATTTAAATGCAAACCCAAATGCAGGCCAATTAGGCTTACAGTAATAATAAAGCCTATTATGAGCGTGAAAAGTCTAAAGATTTATTTACCACTTTTAATAATGTTAGCAAACTGTACTTGTTTTTGCCTGGTGATGTGGTTTACTTAGTTTTTTTTTTTTTTTTTTTAGACAAAATTGATTTTGTTTTAGATAAATTCAAAGATGAATCTTTAAATCATTTCAAAAGTTAAAAAAAAAAAAAAATAAATAGATACTAAATACTAATAGAAAAAATGATGTTCACTTAAAGGTCTTCTGTTATTACCAAAATAAATGAGTGTAATGTTCCTAGTCTTACAGCATAAAGTTACTCCTATGGACTAAAACATTTGCATTTTATTTCCAACAACACAAAGCCATTTTTCCATTGAACAAGAACTGGGTTTTCTGTTTCAAATTCTGTTTCAGTGGCTGAAGTCAATTTCAGAATTCAAAAAGCATTACACTCTATATACATAATGTATATAATCAAACATGCATCAGGAATTTGTGTCCATTTTGGAAGAAACAGGTTTACATGAACACAACATTTGACAGAAGGTCAGAATGAACTGTTAACAACACAAGTAAACAATTAATCCCCCCCGAAAAGGTTTCTGGTCACAGACGGCTGTAGACTGAACAGACATGGTGTTTAAACTAAGTACATTTGCATCATTGTTACAGTATGTTAATTACAAAGCATGATTATTCATAATATCATATTTATATATACAAAAAAACAAAAGCTGTAAACTTTGTAATGTAAAAAAAAATCCCCTTAAACTCCCAGGACTTTTTAACTACATAATTTTACTGCAATTTGTCATTAGAGTTAAATAACAGTATGCTTATTGTATTTATTAACGGTGAACTGGGAATTTTATAGGGTTAAACAAATGATTGAAATGATTACAATTTATGCTTTATTTGACAAATAAACCCCTAAAAACACCACGTTACCACATCCACAATCCTTAATTACATAGATGACCATCTGCAAAGGTTAATCTGAATCTTACAGAACTAACGTTACAATCTGTTTAGATTCGACCGCAATACAATTCAGTTACTGATGTAGATATGACACAAGCTGAAGAACATGCAGGCCTGTTAGAGCATAAAGTTCATTATACAGTATCAGTACAAGTCCTTCTTTAGTATGTGCTATTCACACGTGCAATTTCCTCCAAAAATAAAATCCCAGTCATCCACACACACACACACACACACACACACACAAGTTTTTAGCAGTGCACCTCTCTCTCAAACACACACACACACAACCACAACAATCAAAAAACATCTAAAAGTGTGTTTTCAATACAAGTCAGTAATGGAAAAGGTACAAAATACAAGATTTATTACAAATAAAACAAGCTCGTGTGAGCTTCTCCCAATCCACCCACTCATAAAATGACACTTTCTGCTCTAATCTGCAGTAATTTCACAAAAATATCATTTCCTTTAGTAAACCAGAAGCTTTAAAGGAAATGTCTTAAAGTTTAAGAGCTTTGAATGAAAAGTTGAGTCCAGGTAGAGATCAACATTATCCTCATTCTCCTTACTCTCAAGCATCAGATTCTCCTCTTTTCTGCCCCTCCTCCCCGATATCGCTGTCTTCTGATTGGCTCTTGCTGAGGACGAGGAACTGTCCGTCAGCAGCCGGCGCATTTGGACGACTAGAGGCAGCTATCAGGCGGCTTTGTTCCTCCAGGTCCTGGAATTATGGTGCAGACTTTATTTTATGGCATGAAAACATAATACAGGCTCAGTGATCTATATAACAGCACATCACTGTATAAAAATAACTGCACATGCTCAAGAGAGAACATTTACTACATAATGCTGTCCTGATAAAAGCATCATGGGAGCTACTGGGAGCGTCATGTTTTTACGTGTAATGTTTTTAATTTTAGAGAATTTAAAATGCTCTCCGCTGCTTATTTCCTAGCAGCATCACGTGTTACTTGATTGTCTAATATCCTTTAGAGTCCTGGACCACGAGGACTACAGTTTGATATTTATTATGGTGACATGCTGAAGTTTCTCTTCATACCTTTTCAATCTGTTTTTGTTTAGTCAGCTCTTCTTGCTGCTTCTCCTTGGCCTTTTCCATCTCTCTCTGCTTCTGAGTGGCTTTTTGATCCTACAAACAAATACAAGATTCTTATGAAGCAAACGATGTGCTTTGCTTAAAAAAACTGTTAAAGTGTTAAAAGCCTTGTACGTCTTTGTCTAATCTGATACAAAGTCTTACCATTTCTGAATGAAGGGCTATCTGTTTCGCCAGACCAACACTATCACAGATCTGACAAAAAAACAAAAACAATTGAGATAAAACACACACTTAAACACACAACACCCACACCCACATACACACTCAAACACACACCCACTCAAACACACACCCACTCAAACACACACCCACTCAAACACACACCCACTCAAACACACACCCACTCAAACACACACCCACTCAAACACACACCCACTCAAACACACACCCACTCAAACACACACCCACTCAAACACACACCCACTCAAACACACACCCACTCAAACACACACACACTCAAACACACACACACTCAAACACACACACACTCAAACACACACACACTCAAACACACACACACACACTCAAACACACACACACACACTCAAACACACACACACACACTCAAACACACACTCAAACACACACACACTCAAACACACACACACACACACACACACTCAAACACACACACACACACTCACACACACACACACACACACACACACTCAAACACACACACACACACACACACACTCAAACACACACACTCAAACACACACACACACACACTCAAACACACACACACACACACACTCAAACACACACACACACTCTCACTCAAACACACACACACTCAAACACACTCTCACTCAAACACACTAAAACACACTAAAACAACGCACACAAACACATATACACGTTTTCATTATACCTTCTCCCCGTCATTATTAGATTCAAAGATGTAGCAGACGGTGACGGGACGTCCATCGACTCGGCCCCCAGCTGTATGCAACACAAAGCCGAACAAGCGCTTGTTCTCTTGATGGGATGCACACATCACCACGCTGGACAGAGGGAACTGAGGAGAAAGAAATAACAGCAGTAAGTCTGTGAAACACAGACCTATCATTCATAAACATAAATTAAAAAGGTTTTAGATCTTGGATCAATTTTTAAATAATAAACACCATTAAACAGAAGTGCATATCTTTTACATGTAGATATGCATATCTTTTGCATATATTAAAGGGCCAAGGTGAAAAGATGGAGAAAAAATGGCCTACCCTTAATCTTGTGACTTGTGTTTGAGGATCAATGAGCCTAGAAACAGTTACAGGAAAACAAACTTTTAATAAGAAGGCAGAGGAACACAAGATCACGTAGTATATTATCTGTGTGCTGTGGGGTTGTTTTACTTCAAGCAGTCGCAGGTGACAAGCAGATGTGATTCGGTCATCCTGAAGATGTTGTGGATGGCTCGAGCCGCCAGGATCTGCCTCATTGTCTCGTAGATGACGTCCGGGTTCTCTGTGGCCTTCACTTCCATGGATCCCAGGAAACGCACGATGAAGAGCTGGTGCAGGATGGAGTCTGCGAAGATCCAGAGGTACGTAAAATATTTGAGCTATTTATGACAATGACATTTTCTTATGTCTAAAAAGTCTTTCTGTAAATTTAAGGTCTGCTTGTGGGACATGTACCTTCACTGTCTCCTGACTGCACCTGTCCAGACTCTCCGAATGGGTTTGTCCTTCTTTCAGCAAAGGTGACAAAGAAACATCGGCATTATTTTAAAAGTAAATTAAAACATATATTGGTATTAAGTGGAACACATCAGGTAGGAATTACAGAGAGACAAACAGACACGTGACCTGCCTTTTTAAATTCTTGTGACCCATCGTGTGGCATGTATAAAAGTTCATTCATTCATTCATTCATCTTCTACCGCTTATCCGAACTACCTCGGGTCATGGGGAGCCTGTACTCTCAGGCGTCATTGGGCATCAAGGCAGGATACACCCTGGATGGAGTGTAGGGCACACACACACACACTCTCATTCACTCACGCAATCACACACTACGGACAATTTTCCAGAGATGCCAATCAACCTACCATGTATGTCTTTGGACCGGGGGAGGAAACCGGAGTTCCCGGAGGAAACCCCCGAGGCACAGGGAAAACATGCAAACTCCACACACACAAGGCGGAGGCGGGAATCGAACCCCCAACCCTGGAGGTGTGAGGCGAACGCACTAACCACTAAGCCACCGTGCCCCATGTATAAAAGTTGACAAATGACAAATGACTAGATAAAAAACTAGTTTTATGTATCAAATCTGAGGCAGTTACTGCACCTTTGGGTCTTATATATTTTTTCTACAAAATTAAACAGTATACCACCTTCACTATCAGAATAGAATAAATAATCAATAACATTCTCAAAACCCGATACCTCGAAAACTTTATACTTTTTAACACCCTAAACATTGAGATGTATCGTGAACCTCTTTGAGGGATGCCGCTTGTGTATACTGTGGAACTGAAGCGTTATAAAACGCAAATGTCAATAATCGTGGTTTATTATGCAAAGTACCTGTACTTTAAAACTGATGAAGAAGACGGCATGTTTAGAGTTTAAGTGACTTCAGATGTGCATATTCATAAATCTATGCTTTTTGATAGCCGTTTTCTGTGGTAATTCATTGAACATAAATTTATTACTCATAATAATAAAACAAAACAAACAAAAAAAAACACACACAACAACATTACATCTTTAAAAAGGTTAAAGTTTTATCTCAAACCTGGACCCTGGAAAGCCAAACCACAACCTGTGCAGTGACATGGATGATACCGTTCTTGAAGTGTATATGATATAATTAGTGGCACTGACCTGCCCTGGACAGGACCTTTAGCCTGTGATGTGCTCTCTTCACTGACTGGGGAAATGATATCAAACTGGATGGGGGTGTTTGGAGCCACCAGGGAGTCCAGAGACAGAGAGGAGAGAGCAGGTGACTCAGAACCTGCTGAGCTTTGGCTGCCAGTGCGGGCTGCACGGGGTCGGCCCTGCCTGTAAACCGAGGGGATTAAAAACTATTGTTAGGTCTTGAATAGGAATAATCAGACTGCCCTAAAGAAAAATACAGCCATGTGAGTGTGAGGATAAACAGATACTGACGTGCTGGGTCTAAAACTCTCATGCCTCTGCTGGAATGAAGGCGATGGTGTCACAGCCTCCAAAGCTGACTGGTTGACTCTTGCAGCAGTTTCCTGTCAACAAAATTTCAGTAAAACAGTCATTTAGAGCCATAAAACAGAGCGACGAATCTTTGATATGAAGCAAATGTTTACCTCAGGCTTCTCACTAAGATATATCCTCTTTGAGATGTTATTTATTGTTGCAATCCACTGAAAAGAAAAAAGAAAAAAAAAGCATATCTGTATTCATTGAGCTCGCTCATATAATGAAAACCAATGAATGGAAACTAGTAGAAATGTATTACCTCTTCACAATCTTTTCTGCTATCTGCTTGTAAAATGCCAACCCTATAATGAAAAAAAGAATCATTCAGCATTACAATGTAATAGATCACTTTTAAAAATAATTCAAATTAATTAAAATAATAATAAAAATTAACCAGTGAGAAATGAATTGACATTAAATGGAATCAGATTCATTTAGTTTCATTAATGTAACACAATTATAAAATAGTTAAATACTATTATTATTATTATTATTATTATTATTATTATTATTATAGCAAGCACAAAACAAGGGTTTTTTATTAAAGGCTTTTTAAAACAGAGCCTCTGTTTAAAAGAGCCTTCAAGAACAATAAAGCTTCTTAGTCAGAGATCTACCAAAGCACTACACCAAACTAAATAAGTAAATAAACCAAACTCCTAATAGGTTATTGATGTACCAAGGTTACTAAACATACTTTTTGCCATCGAACGAAGAGATTTGGAAGCAGAAGCGTCGATCCTCACAGTCCACTGCCATGACAGAACAGTTGTCTATGTCCATGACCAGCCCTCCTGCCACGTCTCCTCGAGACTGACTCATGAGGTTCCCTCCTTGTGTGAAGAAATATTGGCGCTCCCAGGTGGACGACACCAGCCCTGTTTTACTGGACATTAATAATTCAAAGTTTAAAGCAGGTCAATCATGCAAAAACATAATGACGTGTCAGAGACTGGGTCTATGCCCTGCTGGAGCACTTGGGGGCGCTGTCAGGTGTATTGTTGTTATAGTCTTCTTATTATAGCACTTTATCACTGCATATGGTTCTGTTAAATCTATGCCATGCCATCTCCAATGTCTTTGCATGTCCATTAAAATAAATCAATACATGTGCATGTACTATAACTATAACCAGCAGTCAGGCTCGCTTCGTACTTGCGAGTGTTGAGATATCCAGCTTTGCGGGTCAGGTTGCGGTTAATTGGGATTTTATTAGGGTCAGGGTCGGGCATGTATAGCAGATCACTGGCCTGCTCCAGATCCTGGATTGTCTGCTGCATTGTGTCCACCTCACTGTCCATCTCCCTGCGTACACTGAGAATAACAACAAACGATAAAATCAATGTTAAATGCAGTACTGTTCATATTCACATATATATATATATATATACATATATATATACATATATATACACATATACACACACATATATATATATATATATATATACAGGGAGTGCAGAATTATTAGGCAAATGAGTATTTTGACCACATCATCCTCTTTATGCATGTTGTCTTACTCCAAGCTGTATAGGCTCGAAAGCCTACAACCAATTAAGCATATTAGGTGATGTGCATCTCTGTAATGAGAAGGGGTGTGGTCTAATGACATCTACACCCTATATCAGGTGTGCATAATTATTAGGCAACTTCCTTTCCTTTGGCAAAATGGGTCAAAAGAAGGACTTGACAGGCTCCGAAAAGTCAAAAATAGTGAGATATCTTGCAGAGGGATGCAGCACTCTTAAAATTGCCAAGCTTCTGAAGCGTGATCATCGAACAATCAAGCGTTTCATTCAAAATAGTCAACAGGGTCGCAAGACGCGTGTGGAAAAACCAAGGCGCAAAATAACTGCCCATGAACTGAGAAAAGTCAAGCGTGCAGCTGCCAAGATGCCACTTGCCACCAGTTTTGCCATATTTCAGAGCTGCAACATCACTGGAGTGCCCAAAAGCACAAGGTGTGCAATACTCAGAGACATGGCCAAGGTAAGAAAGGCTGAAAAACGACCACCACTGAACAAGACACACAAGCTGAAACGTCAAGACTGGGCCAAGAAATATCTGAAGACTGATTTTTCTAAGGTTTTATGGACTGATGAAATGAGAGTGAGTCTTGATGGGCCAGATGGATGGGCTCGTGGCTGGATCGGTAAAGGGCAGAGAGCTCCAGTCCGACTGAGACGCCAGCAAGGTGGAGGTGGAGTACTGGTTTGGGCTGGTATCATCAAAGATGAGCTTGTGGGGCCTTTTCGGGTTGAGGATGGGGTCAAGCTCAACTCCCAGTCCTACTGCCAGTTTCTGGAAGACACCTTCTTCAAGCAGTGGTACAGGAAGAAGTCTGCATCCTTCAAGAAAAACATGATTTTCATGCAGGACAATGCTCCATCACACGCGTCCAAGTACTCCACAGCGTGGCTGGCAAGAAAGGGTCTAAAAGAAGAAAAACTAATGACATGGCCTCCTTGTTCACCTGATCTGAACCCCATAGAGAACCTGTGGTCCATCATCAAATGTGAGATTTACAAGGAGGGAAAACAGTACACCTCTCTGAAGAGTGTCTGGGAGGCTGTGGTTGCTGCTGCACGCAATGTTGACGGTGAACAGATCAAAACACTGACAGAATCCATGGATGGCAGGCTTTTGAGTGTCCTTGCAAAGAAAGGTGGCTATATTGGTCACTGATTTGTTTTTGTTTTGTTTTTGAATGTCAGAAATGTATATTAGTGAATGTTGAGATGTAATATTGGTTTCACTGGTGAAAATAAATAATTGAAATGGGTATATATTTGTTTTTTGTTAAGTTGCCTAATAATTATGCACAGTAACCTGCACACACAGATATCCTCCTAAAATAGCTAAAACTACAAACAAACTAAAAACTACTTCCAAAAATATTCAGCTTTGCTATTAATGAGTTTTTTGGGTTCATTGAGAACATGGTTGTTGTTCAATAATAAAATTAATCCTCAAAAATACAACTTCCCTAATAATTCTGCACTCCCTGTATATATATATATATAATATACACACATACATACATACCTGCATATATATATATATATATATATGTACATATATATAAGTGGAACACATCAGGTAGGAATAACAGAGAGACAAACCGACACGTGACCTGCCTTTTTAAATTCTTGTGATCCATCGTGTGGCATGTATAAATGTTCATTCATTCATTCATTCATTCATCTTCTGCCGCTTATCCGAACTACCTCGGGTCACGGGGAGCCTGTGCCTATCTCAGGCGTTATTGGGCATCAAGGCAGGATACACCCTGGACGGAGTGCCAACCCATCGCAGGGCACACACACACACAATCTCATTCACTCACGTACTCACACACTACGGACAATTTTCCAGGGATGCCAATCAACCTACCATGCATGTCTTTGGACCGGGGGAGGAAACCGGAGTACCCGGAGGAAACCCCCGAGGCACGGGGAGAACATGCAAACTCCACACACACAAGCTGGAGGCGGGAATCGAACCCCGACCCTGGAGGTGTGAGGCGAACGTGCTAACCACTAAGCCACTGTGCCCCCCCGATATTTTACACATAAATAAGAAAATAAAAAAATACAAAAAAAAAAAAAAAAAAACATTAAATTTCTGCACTTCAATGCATTACAGACCTGCTTGTCATAGCTGTCGGGCTGCAGATCGAATGAACAAGTCAAGGTTAGCAAAAGGGCTATGTTAAAAAATTGACTAAGTTCGCATCCGCCTGCTAAAATAAACTATCCTGCTCTCTTAATTCCTCTCCTGCTACTGTGCGTTAAAAATTCTAACAACATCTGTGTAGAGGATTAAACCAATACAGGATGTCATACTAATCAGGGGCAGGATATTAAATTAGCAAAAGCAAACAGATACAACCTACTTCTGTACACTGGTTCCGATGTTTGTGACGAAGTCCTCCCATTGCTGTGTGAGGTTCTCTGATCCGAGCTTAAAGAAACTGATCTGAGGAAAGACAGGAGGAAAAAAGACATGGGTTAGATTTATCCAGTTAGGATGTAGAGATTCTAAATAGTGTTGGTTTGTATATGCACTGAGCACAGTGAAATAATTACAACAGTAAAATAATGACTGAAACTAATGAGAGATGGAGCGTTTTATCAGCACCTGCGCCTGCATGTACCCCAGCAGCGGCTCTAACAGGGCAATCCTTTTCTTATATTGTAGCGTATTAAGTGCTGAGAAGTAGTGCATCATGGTCTGGTGTTGCTTTTTCCTTGAAGTGTAAACATCTTCCATCACTTCACCCTTTACCTGTAGTGAAGGTAAACATTTTTATCATTAGAGAATTCACAAGTCCTTTAATTCTTTTGTTAATATTTCAGCCATCAACAAAAGTGTTCAAACGAAAAAAGAAGCACAAAATCTCTGATGTGATTCGGTCTTTGATTCATTTCTTCATCGTAGCAACAATCGTCCTACGACAAACTCAGATCTAGTATAATTTCCGGTTCTTGCGCAAGGAAACAGGACTCGAGCCAACTAAATCTGCAGAACATACGCTCTTCCCACGGTGGCCAGGCCACGTCTCAGTGTGTGTTTCATTAAATGAAGACCGCCACTGCAGTGTGTAACTGTGTTAATCTTCTTATGTGCGTAATCAGTCCCACAAGAAAGTAGAAGACGACAGATCTGCAGATCTGATTAGGTGACGATGTAAAGTCACAATGCAAAGACTCAGCTGTAAGTGTGTGGTGATCTGGTAAAAAACACACCACATGGTCACATGCTGACATTTTCTAATAAACTGCATGTACTTTTTTTTTTTGCTTTAAACTTGTTTTATGCTCCAAATGAATGTGTGTGTGCACCTCATCTAATATGTGAAGAATTAAAACAGCGAGACAAGTGCTGGGCCAGCCGGAGATAAGAAATTTAAGATAAGAGATTTAAATATAATCTTATAAGTATTTTATTTATATTTGATATTAGTCTGTAGTCTGTGTTGCTACCTCTTCCTGACCCCCCTCCCCCCAATCATGTGTGATTATTTATGGTGTATCATTGAGGATGGCTTTAGACAAAGAAGGTCAGTGGATTCATGATGATTGGAAGTTAAAGAGAGAAGACCAAGAAGGGTGTAATTCTGATGTATTATTTTGAGTAGAGGTAGACAAGTTTTCCATGGAGATGTACTCTATTAGTAAAATTTTTCCAAGCTGTAATGTGTATGGTGTTCCTTGATTTCCAGTTGCTGCATGTACTTCTACAATCTGCAGACTATAAACTACTGAACTGAAACTTGGATCTCTTTTGCTTTTAGGCCTTGCTCAAGGGCGCAACAGACGCAGCTTGGCAGTGCTGGGGCTTGAACTCTGATCCTGTTTTGCATTGAGCTTGTGTCATTAAAGCAAAAAGGGAATGGATGGAATCCTAGAAAACCTCCAGAATTAATTTCAATATTTTAAAGATTCTACTTTTCACTCAAGTTGTTGTCAGTAACATTTGCAATAATACTTTTGTATTCAAATGGGTAAAAAATTTTAAATAGAAGCATATCAGATTGAGAGCTTAGTTCCATGTTATTACCCAACAACTTGACCAGTGTGAGATTTTACCACCAGATTTGTTAAACTGGCTTCTTACATACACATCCCTTACACAACATGTTATTTGTAGGAAGACAGACTTCCCTATGCAAGAACACTCATAATTTTGAGGAAATATATTTATGGTTTTTATAAAGTTGTGCTGTTTTATATGAAAAGAATTTCACAGGCAAAGGTTCTTAGGAGTTTAGCCACATCTGATGAGATTTCTCAGGCTGCATATGAATTATTATTATTCTATTATACACGCTATAGAATGAAACTATTATTCAAATATGAAGCAAATCAGGTAAATATACACCATCATATTTATTTAGAAATTTTTGTTTCTGGAAAGCCCAACTTTTATCATAGTAACTTCATTTTAATATCATCTTGTGTTTTCCCAGTTTCTATGTTAGCTATGCATTTTTTCCAGTTTTTAGCTTTATACGAATGTGACTAGCACAATTTTAGTACATTTATGTTGACAAAATGTCAGGCTTAAATATACAAACTAACAAGAATGTTAACAGGTACGGCCACTTTTTAAGAGCAAATGATGGTGATTTACACAGTCGCCACGTTCAGCAAATTTAAAGCAAAACAGAATCAGCACTTTAAGAATTTAACCTTCTTACCTTCTCGTTCTCTTTCTTTTTAGACAGCCGACTGTATCTGTTGATGGCCGTATCAAGATCTGTCATAATAAGAGAATGAAATGGTGAAGACGTTACAGTGGCTGGAGAATACTTTTGCTTTTGTAATTGGTGTAAAAGGAGTCTGATTCTCACCATCGCTGGATATTTGGAACACTTCCTTCAGAGTAAGGATTTCTGAAGGAAAGAAGGCAAAGCAAGTAAAAAAAAAAAAAATCAAATAAATGATGAGTCAAGACAATGATAAACTGACAAATTAAATGGATATTTACCTTTTAAGTCCCTCTCTTTGAACTGAGTGATGGGGAACATCATGGCATCTGCTAGCTGAGTAGACAGGACGGCATGGCAGGAGCTGAGCTGTGAAACAAGAGAGAGAGAGAGACAGAGAGAATGCATGTGAGACAGAGAGAGAGAGAGGGAGAAAGAGACAGAGAGAGAGAGAGAAAGTGTGAGAGAGAGAGAGAGAGAGAGAGAGAGAGAGAGAGAGAGACAAAGAGAGAGACAAAGAGAGAGAGAGCGAGAGAAAGTGAGAGAGATCGCACAAGAGCGAATATAAATCGAATTATGTATGAAGAGAAGAAGCTAAAAGTTGTACATTATTCTCACCTCATCGATAACTTTGGCAAACTGCTGCAAAGTGGAGCTCATGACCTCATCATCACCGCTGAGTGGAAAACGCTAAGGGAACAAGAAGGATAAAATAAGAGTTTGAAGAAAATAAAAAAGAGACATTGATGACGTCTTGTCATATGTTTATGCTAGCTATCACTTTTTAGCGTAGTCTTATAGGCTTCCAGGAAACTAAAGCATGGGTCAAGGAAATGTATTATTATTAAAAAAAAGAAATTGATTTTGAAAACATTACAATCTTCAGCTATATGACTACCTTTAAAATAAGTATAAAACTGTCACTTATTCCCCTGAACTATTCCTTTAAACCTGGTGAGTTTAATGGCATCACTTTCAAAATGCTGCTAAACATTTTACCTGCTTTTCATACTCCTTCAATAACTTGGAGGTCAGGTGTGTTGCAGCGCTCAGTTCATTCTGTAAACAACACAAACCTAAAAATGTAACTACTCCAAAACAAGAAAAAAAAAAGGTTTAAATTGCTTTCTGATCGATCTCATGTTTTAGTCACGGCCTACCTGTGCATCATATATCCTCTGCATGGCTTTGAAGAGCTGATGGTAGTAGCTGGATATGGCACATGTGTCTTCCTCGAACACGCCAAGCAGCGAGCGAGTCTAGAAAGAAAAATAAAACACGTATTTAACATCAACGTGACCGTGGCTGAGTTTATATTACACACTGGGACTGGAAACAAGACCGTCTGTATCTTTGCTCTGCTAGGGTCAGGAATATGTCCTTGTAGACAGCCTGCTTTCTTTATCACCGAAGAAATACTCAAATATACACTGCTCTGGTCCGAGTGCCAAAAAAAGGCAAGAAGTCAGGAGAAAGTGTGTGTTACATTGAAAAACAATATTATAAATTGACTCCACAAAATGTAGTCTGTTAATAAAGGTTTTGGTTGCTAAGCAACATTAAGAGCAGTTCAGCTATTCTATAGAGTATTACTGGATTAAACAATGTAGATTTACAAGGAATTTATTTATTTTCATTAGTCACACGTGTGTGTGTGTGTGTGTGTGTGTGTAAAGGTTTTAGAACCAGAACTTTGTTTTATAATGATATATTTTAGAACTATTCATCACTTGGCTTGTGTTTCTTATAAGTAAAATATCACTAAAAAATGATTTGTTACAGTAATTGTTCATCTCTTAACAATTAACAGGAAACTCGACCTTAAGTGCGAAGATGTCAATCAAATGATCAGATATTTGATGTGTTTCAGATTAAAATGCAAACAACCTAATCTGTGTCAGAGGAAAACAACAACAAATAAGACAAATAATAAAAATCTTGTTTCTGGCAATGTAAAGTTAAAGTTTTAATGTGTTTAATGTGTTCGAGGGTCAGTGGCTGGTGGAACAGTACGTGTCACAAGTAAGAAAGATGAAGGAAGTGGGTGAGGAAGGAAACTAGGACATGTCAAGGACTTTAATCTGTGTTTGGTCTGTAGACAAAGTGTGAAATAACACAGCTGTGGCATAAACCGGTAAAAATAACAACCAGAAATGAACTACTGAAGGAATTAATGTGATTAAAGACCGATAATAAACACACACACTCAAACACACACACACACACACACACACACACACACACACACTCACTCACATACATACATACACACACACTCACATACATACACACACACACACTCACTCACATACACACTCACTCACATACACACTCACTCACATACACACTCACTCACACTCACATACACACACACACACACACACACACACACACACACACACACACACACATACACACACACAGCTACAATTTAATTATCTTCTTAAACATATATATAACAGTTTTATTCTCGTTAACACGTTTCACAACACAATACTATACTATATATGACTATTTTAAAAAACTAATTCTATTCCTGCACCATTTCCTTAAAAGGCCTAAAATGACTCCCTAACGTTTACAAGACTGTACAATGTAGAAGCGATTATATTAAGCCACAAATAGTGCACTAATTTACTGAATACTGAATGATTTGGGACACAGCCCTTGTTTATAAACATTGTCTCCTCCCAAAATCAAACCAGGTCCACAAACTAATAACGCAGCTGGTCAAAAAAAACGTTTTTAATATCGACATTTTCTAGTTTTTACAAGCATTTTCTGACTCACATTTTAAACACGACGACAACACGTAAATAACTAGTTGCTATGCTAATTCTTTAGCTAGCTAGCTAGCCACAAAGCTAGAATGCTAACAAGCCCAGATGTTTGTTGTTGTTTATTTTTACCTGTGGACTGTCCTCCAGTGTCTCTTCTATCGGCAGTTTGTCAATTCCTGGCATATTTATGCTGTTATTTATTCCGAAAAACTGACAGCTGTTTTTAGAAAAAAAAAATTCTTCCTGCTTTTTTTATTCAAGACTAATCAACAAGCAGACAGAGCCCTTCCCACACATACGGATATTCTGTTTCTCCGCCTCTCATTGGCTGAGACTGCGCTGTGTCCCAATTCACTCCCTAACACCTTATTAAGTGCACTACAAAAAGAAAATTAACGTTATTTCTACAGAATGTCTAGTGTACTATATTTTCGATTTGGACAGATTTGGGACGGGTGTTTTGATGAGTTATTTCATGCAATGTGGTAATAAAATAAAAGCCCTTTTAGTTCCTCGAGAAAGATTTCTGTTATATTCCAGCAGAATAATATTCATATAAATAAATATATAAACATATTTATTATTGTCCACACACTTCTGTTCCAGCAGAATTAGATTAATATTAATATTAATAAATATTATATAAATACTTTTATTATTGTCCACACACTTCTGTTCCAGCAGAATTAGATTAATATTAGTATGAATAAATATTATATAAACATATTTATTATTGTCCACACACTTGTTTCAGCTGAATAAGATTAATATTAGTATAAATAAACATTATAAACATATATATTATTGTCTTATATAGTATTTAAAGACACACATCTCTTTCTCACCCTAGCAATTTGTCTACCAGAAATATTCTAGCAAATGTTTTAACATTCATATTCAAGTCAAGATTAATCACACAGGAAATTAGATTTGTCAGAAATTAGATTTATTTATCGCAAGTTCTTACAGTGAGCTAACAAATATATAGCTTACTTACAAGGAAAGAGTTCACACACACACACACACACACACACACACACACACACACACACACACACACACACACACCTTTTTAATATAAAGGCCAGTGTTTTTCTACAAATCCAGCATTTACATACAGTACTTGACTTACAATGTTTTTTCAAGACATTACATTAATACACATTTTAATGTCATTAAAACATTTTAAACATCTTTACAAAACACAAATTGTTCATTAATTTCAATCTATACATTTTTCTACATGTTCAGTTAAAACCAGTGCTAAAACTAGCCAAGCTGATGACAGAATCATTTGTAGAATCAAATCTCATTTTGAACTTTTCCGTTCATGCGTCTGCCTATAAAGATCATACTCTCTGTATAAGATGTAATCCTTCAAGCGTTTCGGCAAAGGCAGGAAGCTCATGAACACTGGAGCTCTGAGACGCAAACGTCCCAAACATCTCCTGATCGTCAGTCGGCACAGGTGCTGCAAGCAGCGTGCGTTCTCTGGAGGATTCAAGACAGGAAGTGGAATCAATTAGTATCTTTATGATGACCTGTCTACATATATCTTTACTGGTGCAGATAGAAACGTAAAAAGATCTGAAGAAGTAATAAAAAAGGAAACTTGCGTCACATCACACATATTCTTACCTTGAATCTTGCAGATTTCTGGCCACTGCTTTTGCTCCATCAGGGTTGCCTTCATTTTGCAGCAAAACCTGACGTGATCAACGTAATCTAACATGATATGCACCACACTACCAGAAAGATGCTTCAGCCAGTCGACACATATCACCTCACAAAACTGAGAGAGAGAGAGAGAGAGAGAGAGAGAGAGAGAGAGAGAGAGAGAGAGAGAGAGAGAGAGAGAGTTTATAAGCTTCATTGAAGCAAATGAACGATTGTCTCTCCAACCAATACGCACCTAAGTGAATTCTATCATCTCTACACTGGCTACCCGTTAAGTTTAGAATTGATTACAAACTGCTGTTATTTATGTACAAGGCTCTTAATGGTTTAACTCCCATGTATCTATCTACTCTCTAGTCTAACACGTTAGAATTCTTCATGCGCTCTGATTTCTGGTAGTTCCCAGAATATCAAAATCTACTAAAGGCGGTAGAGTGTTTTTGTATTTAGCTCCCAAACTTTGGAATAGTCTTCCTGATAGTGCTCAGGGCTCAGACACACTTTCCCAGTTTAAATGTAGATTAAATCTTCTCATTAGTCAGGCGTACACATAATAAATCCCATAATATTATGCTCTAATACATCTGATCAAATGCACATTAGCATCTAGCGCTTGCTAATATTATGAACAGCAGCTACGTGCTTCTCTCTTTCTACCCATCCCAAGGCATCCAAAAATTGTACCAGCTACGATTGTCTTCCGTGCGATGAAGATTTTGGACCTCCACTGAGATGAGGCCGACTCTGTGAGGATCCTGAGGCATCTACAGATTTACCAGCTCCAGTTAGACTCTGCTATAATAAAGAGATGCCAACTCCATGTGGCCTTTGAGGACAGCAATCTCCTCATCGTTACAATATTTGTTGGACTGTATATTTATAATCACACCCTCCAGTGTCACCCAAATGAGCATGAGGTTCCCCTTTTGAATCTGGTTCCTCTCAAGGTTTCTTCCTCTACCATCTAAGGGAGTTTTTTCCTCACCACAGTCGCCTGAGTCACCTCAGACTTGTTCATTGGGGATAAATGCAAACACATTTAAATATAAGTCTGATATTAATCTTGAATTTTGTATTATATTAATATTTATATTATTCTTTATATTAATCTTTTGTTCTATGTTTATGTTCTGAAAAGCTGCTCTGAGACGATGTCAATTGTAAAAAGTGCTATACAAATAAATTTGAATTGAATTGAATTGAATATTGACAAAATTGCTTCAAATAACATTGTGCAATCAATGCAATGTTATTTTCCATCTAATTATTTGTGAGAATTTTGTATTCAAGAAAATCTGATGATAGATGTACAAAATGGCTGTCCCTTCAGATACAGGTGAAGTTCACATTGTGTGCTCAACTAAACCAAAAAGTGTGAGTGATAATGTTAAACAATAGAAAAAAGTATTTGGATGAGATTAGTCTCAAAGCTTCAGTACACAGATCAGACAGATACAGAATCAGACACATATAATATACTGGCAGAACAACTAGAATCAATACCATCTGAATTTTTAACCATCAGAATTGTGGAGTCTGACATTGCAGTGTCGGTGAAACTCATCTAACCATGGTGTCTTTGATGACAGTATTGCTCCAACCCTCATAATCATCAGGCACGTGAGCTTTGTCTCCGTACGGACAGTCGAAGCAGCGTTGCACGTCGTATCCGTAGTTAAAGAGCATCCTCAGCAGAACCTCATCCTTCAGGGCGTACTGTATTGCCGAAGGGAAGTGTGTGGTGTTCACCCTGCAGAAGTAATTGACGTTGGCGCCGTACCTCAGCAGGGTGTCGATCAGTTGGTAGTTGCCTAATCGCAAAGCCACCTGCAAGCACTTCACCGGGTCCTGGTTGGGCATCGCACCGGCCTCCAGGAGCATTTTGGTGGAGCATATGTCTTCATTGGTTACTGCGAAATACAAGACAGACCTGCGCTGGTCGTCATAATTGCGCCTCACCCAGGGTTGAAGCATGAAGTTGGGATCGTAGCCGGCATTGAGGAGCATCTCTAGACATTGTGTTTGACCGCCAGCTGCTGCTGAGTGCAGGGGGCTCATACCACTGTCTTCTACTGCCTCAAATGTGGTCACAGGGATCAGCAGAGCCAGAGATCTAAGAAAAGAAAATATTCATTCATACAAGGACTCACTTCGACACAGCTTCTATCCCTGCTCGTTCTTGAAATTATACGATTAGCCAATCACGGTGCAGCAGCACAATGTATAAAGTCATGCAGATACAGATGAAGAGCTTAATGTTTACACCCAACATCTGAAAGCAGAAAAATTTCAACTTTGACCATGACCTGGGTCTTTCAAACCATCTTTTATTTAATCTAATCTCATCTACTATTCTTCATACTGTATATATTCACTGTAAGACATGTCAGTTATCATGCTTTACAGCATTTAAATACTTTAATATAAATTTGATAACTGTGTTAAAGCCCAGTGACAGTGAAGTATTGACCCAAACAAGAGAGTTATTTATTAACAAAGATTAAAGTATCCTTGAAGAGATTCTAAAAACAAAGTTTGTGCTTTTATTGTAGAATTTGCAAATCGTTCTTGCGTATAAATCTCAGTGAGAGTCAGAAATGTATCATACTTCACATATCCGCGATGGGACACTCTGTGGATTGGCAGGTGGCCTGTGTGTTTGGGAATATTAGCATCAGCACCATACTCCAGAAGCAGAGAGATGACATCAGGGTTCCCGGATGCAGATGCTTCATATAGGATAGTGGCCCAGTCTTGAGCTTGACAATCCACGTCAGCTCCTGTAGTCCAAATTACAACTGCTTTCTATTAAATAGTTGTGAATTTAGTATTGTAAAAAGTACTTATAAAGGCTTAAAAAAAGGCTCTTAAAATCTTCAAAAGTGAATTAAATTTAAAAATAATATAATTATTAGATAAATCCAAAGTTATTTATGTAATATATAGCATTTGGTAGGTTGCCTTCTTATCCAGAGCAATTTACATATATATATATAATTTATACAACTGAGCAGTTGAAGGCCTTGCTCAAGAGCCCAGCAGAAGCCCCAGCCATCCAACGCCTTAACCAGTGAGCTATGACTTCCATAGTAGTTACTTTCATATTATTATACAGTACAGTATGTATTATAAATAATCCAGTTTTATCACAAGTTGTGAATTTGTTTCTCATCTTAACTCCCAAATCGTTCCATAAATTCAATTTAAGATCCCAAAGACACAATTGGGCTTCATTTGGATACTGGAACATGATCAACTCTTATATTTTATAAGCAATAACATTTTTCTCAGATCATTTAGATGAATTCCCCCATATTATAATATCCCAATATTAATCATCAAATTTTTTAACATGTAACACTTAATTAATGGTAGCACTTAACACCCCCACACACTTCCAGACCTCGTTGCAGGAGTTCCCGTACTATCTCCAAGTGACCACATTGTGCTGCCAGGGCCAGAGGCGTGAGGCCGTACGTGCTCCTGGGATCAGGATCAGCTCCGGACTTCAGCAGCAGCATTGCAATATCTGTCAGGCCTAAACGAGCAGCTTCGTGAAGGGCTGTTCGGCAGTGCGCCAACTTTTGGTTTACGTTGGCATTAAAGCAGAGAAGGAGCTTTACCATGTCAAAATGGTTGTTACGTATAGCTGTGGGAATGTAATGACACAGAAAAGACAGAAAACTGATAAACAAAGTTTCTAGTTTTAGCAGGTAAAGACAATTGAAATTGATCATGAAATTCAACAAAAATGTAAATCATATTACAGTAAAGGACGTCCATGCTTACACAACGTTTACGAACCCCTGAGCTAAACATAAAGGTTTTGTTTTGTTTATAGACTGTCCTAAACCTCATCACAAACCCTGAACTGACACAAAGGCAGATATTTAAAGAAAAACCTTTCGGATGAGAAAGAACTCCTTTTAGTAAGCTACATTCACTTTGCAGGGCCAAATCAAAAACCAGAACCAAATGCTAAGCATGTCTTGCACATGAGGATCAGGAGATAGGATTCTTTCCTTTCTAATATTAACCATCTGTCATTAATTTTTCGCAACTTCACCTGCTATGATTCAAGGTGTTTACTTTTACTGACCAGTGCCGAGAGGTGAATCATCATCATTGTCCAGGCAATCTGGGCTGCTTCCATTGTCCAAAAGATAGCAAACATTTTCCAAGAGACCTTTCTCTACAGCCAAAAAAAGGGCCGTCTTGCCCCGATGACTTCTTCTGGACTTAGCGTCTGTGGGAGATGCTGTGGTAAAACAGTTCTAAATATCATTATATATAACAACTTAGTAGAACAAATGCATCTTTAACAGCATTTAAACTCCCAACTGCCTTAAAAACATCAGGGAATTTCTCCCCTGACCTTTGAAAGCGATCTCCAGGATGCACTGATTATTCTGCACGGCTGCCTCATGTAAGGGAATCAGGCCGGCAGTGTCCTCCTCGGAGAAAGAAGACTGGTGGATTGTGAGCTTACAAAGCTCAGCTTCATCACCTAATATGCAAACAAACAAACAAACAAACAAAAATAAGTAACGCTAACCTACAGCACATGAGCAAGGAAAAAAACAAACACTTTAAATATTCTTACCTCGTTTGATAGCACTGGATATTCTATCCCTTTCTGGACTAGTCTGGATTAACCTGTAGATAAACAAACCTAATATCTATCCATCAAAAAAATTTCAGCACATTACACTAAACTTGTTTACGAAAAAAAGTTTGCTAAGAAAGCTAAACATTGTGAAATGGAATAACTGTTATATGGTTTATCTGACTTTCCAATCAAATGTAATGATCTGCCCAAGATAAATATACTATTTCTATACAACCTCAATTCTTTTATTATAAGTGAACTTTAACTAAGCTCAAAATACATTTTCATTCTGTCATGAATAATCTTATATGTTCTCAGCTCTGAGATGATAAATATTTCCTTGAAGTAAATATTTACCTGCATCCATCTTCAGAGAAGATGTCCTTAAATTCAGTCTGTTTATTATTTGCCAGAAGGCTCTGTTCTATCATGTACTGAGTTGCCACATCTTCATCGAAAATCTCTCCTGACGTCTGGAAATCCATAACTACAGAAACTGAGACCTCCACAACACACCTTCCTCACCATGAACACCAAAGAAAACACTCTGGAAGACTGACGCATTTAATATCCAACTTCATCCTGTGTTATTCCAGAAGCACCTAAAATGCGCATTTGCATATATATTATCAAATCTAATTGCATTTGTACAGGTTTTGTCAATAGTATAGTGGTTGCAAACAACATATACTACAGAACAACCACAATCATGTAATTATAGACAATTATTCAGCATTAACATGCAATTGAGCATTAAACAGCTTTCACACCCCATTCATACTGTATAATTCCCATCGATTAATGTTTAGTTTAATGCTTACCTTAAGAGTTATATCGCTGTTAAATGTTGTACGACCTCTCAGCTAAACTCAGGGTTATTTATGTCATGGCCCTGCTATAAATATCTGATCATGGGACAAAACAAGACCACTTGAGTGTCCTGACCCAGTGATCCTCTGTGGTATAAATCTACTGCGATTTGCAGCTAAGACACAAAAGGTGTAAAATAACATTATTTCTTCCTTCGTCTTTATATCATTATTCATTATTTAGTAAAACATTATTTATTATTCAGTAACCACTATAAATCATCAACTAACTGCAGTGTAATAGAAAAGTCATTTAGTTATGAAGTTAAGGAATGTAGTTGTAGACGTAGTGACAGCTCAAAGGAGTTCAAGGAGTTAATGACAGAACAACAGACTGGAAAACGTCATTCAGGAAGTGATGTAGCACTTATTAATCAATGTCTTGACACTAATGCTTCGTGTCTGTGTGACTATGGAACTATGGAGTATAAAAATTTCAAGATAGTTAAACTTTTAAATAAAAGTTCAGCTGATGCCTTGAAGATGAGCTTTGGTTCAACCCACAAGTAGTCAGGACAATAGATGACATTAAGTTTCATTATTTTTGACTTGTCATGAGAATTGAGAGTTAAAGTTAATCAGGTTAATTAAAGTTAATCAGGAGAATCATTTATCACACTGCAGATTGACTCACTCACTCACTCACTCACTCATCTTCTACCGCTTATCCGAACTACCTCGGGTCACGGGGAGCCTGTGCCTATCTCAGGCGTCATCGGGCATCAAGGCAGGATACACCCTGGACGGAGTGCCAACCCATCACAGGGCACACACACACACTCATTCACTCACACAATCACACACTACGGAGAATTTTCCAGAGATGCCAATCAACCTACCATGCATGTCTTTGGACCGGGGGAGGAAACCGGAGTACCCGGAGGAAACCCCCGAGGCACGGGGAGAACATGCAAACTCCACACACACAAGGTGGAGGCGGGAATCGAACCCCCAACCCTGGAGGTGTGAGGCGAACGTGCTAACCACTAAGCCACCATGCCCCCCCTCAGACTTGTTCATTAGGGATAAATACAAATACAAACACATTTAAATATAAGTCTAATATTAATCTTGAACTTTTATATAATATTAATCTCTGTATAATTAACATGTTGTACTATATTTCTTATAATAAATAAAATTTTAAAAAGTATCTCTTGAAAATTCTTTATCCACAAGCAAAACTGCTGTCTTGATGAAGTCGTCTTTTTGTGTTCACTTTAATCATGTGTTATTTGTGCTGCAATAAAAAATAATTTAGATAAATTTAGAAAACGTGATTATTAACATATGAGCTAAATCATGTTTGTTAAAATTCTTGGCCTCGGACCATTTTATATTGTATTTTCTCTCCTATATTTTTTAAACCTTAAAGTGTACCTTATTAGTGACTCAACTGAATCTTCGTTCAGTCTGCTTCCTACTGATTAAGGGACTTATTTACATAGTATTACAGAATACAGGTTATTTATACTGGATAAATAAAGCAGCCTTTGAACCGGTGAATTGTGTTTACTTTACGGTTTGTTACTGCAACAAATTGTTCATGTAGACTGCTAGGAATTATATCAATTTTATTAATATATATCAAATTTTACTGTCAGAAGATCTCGAGAAACTCTAATGCTTTGAGTTCCCTCAAAACATTTCTAATTCCCATTTATTTTCTATAAAAAACAACTACTCAATAGTCTATGCCTGTCATTTCTTTTTCCAAGTTGCTTAGCAACAGCTTCCTCAGTCTCTAAAAACGAATGTATTGTGTGTCTGCCCTCAAAAGAAAAAAAAGAAAAGAAAAAAAACAACAACAAAAACCATCACTAATTTCAGGTAACTAATTATCACTTATTTGTATTTGTATAACTCAGTCTTTTATATCATCAAGTGGTTTCCGTGAATCCTCTCACATTGTTATTCACATCACACAGCTTTCTCCTACAGAGCAGTGTGAGTGCAGCGTGTGTGATGGCTCCAGCATGACTTCTGCGAGGGGCCGAGGCATCGGCATAGTGACCTGCTGAGAGCGATACTGAACAAGGCAGCTTTGCTCAAAAGAGAAAATATGTAAAAAGAAGCTGACATACTGCAATGACTGAGCGTCATTATTGGATGATTTAGTGTATGAATTGAAAGCACTCGTTCACAGCTTGGTCACCATTTTGACATTTTCAGCTTGGGTTTTGTGGACGTCACTAAATCAGCTTCCACAAACAAGGTTTGATGTTGGACTGAAAAATATTAAAAAACATGAAAAAAGTTTAGATTTGAACTAAGATCTTACTTTAATCCTAGACAAGTGAGGTACCACTGCTGGGTGAAGGTACTATGTACACTATGTGGCTAAAAGTAAATGGACACCTGGCCTGGACCTATATGTGGTTCTATATTGAATGTCCTAAACAGAGACCTGACCTCAACCCCACTGAATATATTTCATACGAACTGGAACAAACAAATCTACATCCCAGACCTCCTCACTGTCTAATCTCACTAATGCTCTTGTAGTGGAATAAACACAAATCCCTACAGCCATACTCCAAAAACTTACATAAAGCCTTCCCAGAAGAGTCAAGTTATTATAAAAGCAAATCCAGGACTAAATCTGAGAACAAGATGCACAACAAGCACACATATACAGCATGTGATGCTCGGGTGATCGCAACCTTTCAGCCATCTAGAGTGTGTAATTAAATTTACTTGTCTTTATATTTGCTGCTTGGTAAACTCGTTCCACAGCTTCAACGGTAATATTACTAGCACATATGGGAAACCATCACAAGTCAGATGGAAAATCACGAACGCCGATGCTGTCGAAGGCAACTGAGCATACGGTCAGCTTTTCACACCCATGTGCTTTCAATGGCTAATGTTCCAGAAACAGCAGCTGCCCCCTAAAAATATGGGACTCAGAAACCCAAAAGGTGTGTTAATGCATCATTTATAACAATCATGATCATCTTGGGCCATGGGCCTTTCAGAATATACCACCAGGGAATTACACAAGATAAAAATATTATATAAAAATATTACTAGTATAAAAATATTCATGGGTATATTCAGTGTATACTGATATCCATTTAATTATAGATACAAGAATATAATTACAGGCTTCCCAGGAAATCCACAGGCAACGAACAGACTTGCTCAATTTGCCAAAAGGAAGTTAGTTTGTTCTCAGTACCACATGGGTGATGTATATTTCTATTATCGAAGCTGTTGTGTTCTGGCTCTGCTTTCAAAGTCAGCTCAGCACCGTCTGCTCTCTATAATGAAGCACAGCAGGGACTTTTGCGGTCAGTTGGTTTCACACGACCAAGAGGGCAGACGGCCAACAGCCTACATTCAGTCTGTGATCAACGTGTTTACTCTCCACGGCTTCACCCCTCACGTCCAGTAATAAAAATGTAATGGCATGTTACAGCTTATATATCTGCTTCGGAGTATGATTATTCTCCTACTTGATTGCTTAGAGACGATAAATCTAATAATCTTCCCTAAGTGTGTATTAAGACATTTTCTGTCTTCACAAGTCATTGAGATCAAGGTTATAAACACGAACCACAGCGTTTGAAAAGGAGTATAAAATGAAATGATTTCTCATGTCAGCTAGTTAAGCAGCGTTCACTTGTATGTTACATGCAAGAACTACAAGGTTTTTTTTTTGAAGCTGCACTTCTTATTGACTTCAACTTTATACATCTTGTAGAAATCAACACCCCACTGAGAAGTCCAGATATTTTGTTGCCATTTATTGAAACGTATTCTGTTGCAACGCTTAATTGTCTGACAAAGCAAACAGAAACCTATACCTGTTCCTATAAAGCTCATTTACAACCAATTATGCTCAACAACCAGGCCCCATTACATCAGGTCACAATAAAAAAGGTTTCATCACAACAGCCTCTAATAAAGTTTGTACATTTTTTGTTTTTTTAAACATGAGCTATGTGGTAATAAAATAAAACTTTTCCCTATTTTTAAAACCCACTACAATTTTTGAAATTTCATAAGAAAAGTTCATGAAACTTGTTTGAGTATTGTGAATGTAACAGTTTCCTACCTTTCAGTCAGTCAGTACAGGTTATTTAAAAGGTTATTTAAAAAAAAATACAAGCCACACAGTTTGGTTGTTGAAAAACATTGATTTATTGTGTTCTGGGCATTATATATTTATGACCTAGGTCTCTCCTTCTTGCCTTTGTAGAGGGCCAGGAGAGAAACATTGGCCACCTTTACCACCTTGAAACGGACTCCAGGGATATCACCCACGGCGTGTCCTTTACGACCGAATCCTGCCACCAGAACCTCATCGTTTTCCTGTACAAAACACAGCCATCAAAGTCAAATAGGTATCAAGTTCATCATTCCTTCAGAATGCAGTCAACATTGAAAAATATCCCAGGGAACCAGGAACTACAAACGCACCTCAATGAAGTTCAGGCAACCGTCATTGGGAACGAACGCAGTGATCTTCTTGCCGTTCTTGATCAGCTGGACTCTGACACACTTCCTAATAGCAGAGTTGGGCTGCTTGGCTTCAACACCACTGTGGAGGAAAACAGGAAGTCAAGCATTTAAGCTACATTCGAGATCAGAGACTTGAAATCAATGAAGTGCCTTGAAACATGGCAGTATTATTCCCTAGGTTTGTGATTTCCACTGAAAAAGGAATACAAGAGAGACAGCTCAAGTAGCTCCTTCTATTAAAAAAAATTCCTTCACAGCTGTTGCTAACCTTTATACTGAAATACACGATTTCTATTTTGATTTTATCAATTTACATTAAAGCTCAATTAAATCATTCATGAAGAGCTTTGAGTAAATTTAAGAAAGCCTGCAAACAATCATAATTCAGAGAGCAAGTTTAAAACTAGCAAACAATTTTCCGCAAACAAAAATCCGTGCTCAACAAAGCAAGACTCAAGCATTTGAATAATTTCTGTAGAAGCCAATGACCTCCTCTGCATCTTCTGGGTAGAAACACTGAATGCTGTTAAGACCTTAAGATTTGTTGATCTTAGAAGTAAATTAAAAATCTTTTAGTACTTCAGGTGTATTTACAGCAGTGAACATATGAATAATTATAACAATAACCATTACCGCAAATGGACAAATCATGCCCAACGTTGCTATAAATGGACTCAAATACTAAGATATTTACACTAGCATCAATACACTTATATCCACTGGATATTAATCATATGTTTGCTTCCACAAAACCCATGACGTACAGACAGTGTCATGATTTTTACCGCAAAAACAAACCTAAGGATCCTAACAGCATCCATCCTTTCTTCACAGATGATGCTGAGGTCACCGCATTTACAGAAATCACTCAAACACAATCAGTTACTTGAGCTAGATGAGAAAGGGAATAACATTACTAAAGCAATTATTTCACCAGGGCATTAAGTATCCATGACATTTCTACTGTAACTAATTTACAAGAACGTTTATTGTAGGTCAAGTTGCTTGTTTCTTAAATGTCTAATACAATGGAGATGGAGAAAAAGGCAAGTATTGGCACAATATTGCACTATTTGGAATGCTAGAATAGGAAAGTAATCAACTCTAGTGAACAGGAGCTTGCTTGTTGTTCTTTGACGTGACAATATAGAAGAAGAAACGCAAGAATCTAAACTTTACACTTTTTCAAGCACGATTCCTTTGGCGTGTGAAGCTCCTCCAAAGGGGTTAGCCTTCAGGGCCGTGCCCAAATGAGCCTTCTTGTACTGTTTATCATGCCATTTCTGCTCACGGCGGTGATCCCGCAGCTTTCTGGCTGTACGCAATCCACGGCATTTACCTACAGGACACAAGAACGATATCAAACACAGAATGAATCAAAAAGCGTCCGGATAAACTGCAGATGTAGTATAACTAGGGCACTAGATGCGCCTAGTGCACTTCGTTTAAAAAAAAAATAAAAAGAAAGCGGTTTAGGACACAGCCACGTCTCTTGACTCACTATAACGTCTGAATAAGCGATAAATCTCTCATATAATAACACCGTTACAAACATCTAACACCACACTAACATATTTTAATCAGTTATTATGCTTTGTTACTAGATTTAGCACATTATTTTGGCTGTATCTGTGCCTCGCGCACAGTGACGCTAAGTTAGCCACATTAGCTCTCAGTGCGCGTGGCGGCGCCTCCGCGGTGTCGGGAAACACGATAAAAACCTTAAAATTACACCACAAACACACGCTTATGCACCGAGTCCGAGTGTATAAGTGTACTATCTAGGTTTATATGTCATTAGTGAAACGCACATAAGACGTGTAAGATATTTAATGGAGTTTTGAGGTGGACTGAAGCACGTACCCATGTCGCCTGGATGAAAGTCCGGGAGGAAAAGAGAGATCCCACAATGCTTTGCGAAATTGTCGCTCACGCTGGTTTTATAGGCGTCTATAGAAATGCCTGTTTATAAAAGAGTAGCTTACATTGTTATATACGTTATACTTTTATACTTTTATACGTTGCATACATCGCGGATAGGATATATAATAATTATTATAATAATCTTCATCATCATCATCATCATCATCATCATCATCATCATCATCATCATCATAATCTTCATCATCATCATCATCATCATCATCATCATCATCATCATAATCTTCATCATCATCATCATCGTTATCATCATCACCATTATAACAATAATTATAATTATTATTATTATTATAATATATATAAGCATACTAATAATTATTATAATAACAATAACAACAACAATAATAATAATAATAATAATAATAATAATAATTATGATTTTTATTATTATTAGTATTCTTATTATTATTATTAGTATTATTATTATCATAATTATAATCATAATACATAAAATACTATCTGTCTTTTTAATCAAATTGACCAGCTTAATCCAAGCAATCAATTCATATTTTTTTGTGTTTGTAAATGCTACGCACATGGATGCCTGACCATAACATCAATGTAGTGGTACAATTTATCTACATTGTCATGTTGACTTTAAACCCACTGAAAACCTAAATTCAGACGTCATGGATGAATTTGAACACAGATCACAGTTGTTTTTTTGCAGACACCAGTGTCTGACCGCTTGTCAGAAATGTGAAGAATTTTATAACCACAAAGTTGGAACTAATTCCATTCTATGTTTTTTGTTATGGGGTATTATGTCGAGTGGGAACAGTGTAAATTAGTCGTACGGTGTAAATCATTGTATACAATTGATATAAACTCACTCATAAACATGCAGAATCTTGTAGTAAGTTTAAGTTGTACTTGTTTCATGTGAGTCTACAGGGACCTTGAATCAAGTTTAAAAAATATTAATAATTAAACATTAATATATATTATTAGGTTTATTGCAAACTTGTCCAGATCCAGTTCCTGTAGACTGGATTTATCTCTTTTCCAAACAGACACACTATGGTTGACTTGTATGCAAGTGATCCTGGACTTGAGGCTGTAAAACCAAGGATCTCAGACCATCACCTTCCATCACAAGATGGCTCATCATCCAAAGTAGAGAGTTACAAACTTAGAATCTCTATTCATGTGGATTTTTATGAGCTAACGAGGAATAATTTCACTGGTTCCTGAGACAGACACATGCTTCACTGGATGTTTTTTGGCCCGACATTTAATTAAGACCATATTGACGTGTATAAAGCGTGACCTCGACCCCACTGAACACCTTTAAGATGAACTCGTATCCCAACATCAGTGTCTCATCTCACTCATGATCCCCAGAAGGCCTTTCCAGAAGAGTGTATGTTTTTATAACAGCAAAACAGGGGAGATGTTTAAAAAAAAAAGCATTCTGTAAAAGGCCAGGTGTCCAGATAAATGACACATATACTTTAATGTATTTCATGTTTACTTGTAAAAGGTTAGAAGGTGCAAAACCTATGTGTTTATGCGTCGTGTTTGGTGGTTTAGGTTGGAAATGTGGGCGTGGTCAGGATGCAAGGTTGTCCGCCTCTGCGCGTTGATTGGCTGCCGCTCACGCCAATCAGAGGGAGGTTTTGGTTCTTTATCAGGGCAGATTATGAAGCAGGCAGTCTTCGTTTGATGCTCTGAAGGTTTTACATGTATACATGGCAGCACCGATGTCTTTGGCTTTATTTTCAGTTATTTTCCTGCAGATATCTTCGTCTTATGAACAAGTGCCTGCTTTTGCCGAGGGAAGGTAAGGAAAAAGGTTTAAATTCACCTGAAATTTACCTGTGCTGGTATTATAATAATAATAATAATAATAGTAATAATAATAATAATAGTAATAATAATAATAGTAATAATAATAATAGTAACAATAATAATAATCGGACTAGACATGTTACAATGTTTTTGATGTATATATTTCTATGCATATACAGGCAGTATAAAAAGAAATGGTTTATTAAGCTGAAATATAATAGAAAGGTGAAAGAGGTGCATTGTGCTGCTTTTGTCTGCTGCTGATGTGTGTTGTATCTGCATTGAAATGCGAGAGAAAATCCATCGGAAAGAAGGCAAATCCATATCTCAGCCTGAAATAAAGCCTCATAGATCTGTGTGTCTTTTACAAGAGGTTGTAGATGTAGTGCAGTAGATAGATCGTGCATAATAGTGTAGTGAAGGAATGTGGAGGATGATGAGGATGAGATGAGGATGCTGTCGGTGCAGTGGTGCTGATGAGAACCTGCACTGTGTTCAACCCTCCTTCGTTACAGATTTCCTCAAACATGAACGTGCGTTCCAACTTCAGCAATCCGCCTTTGTACACACAAATCATACTTATAAGGAATCAGGATCTAGATCAAGATACACCTTTTGTTCATCAAATGTTCACCGAATGCAACAATTCCATAAAAATCATTGATGGCTTGATGCACCATCTTGAAGTGTGGTAACTTTGGAAGAAACATCAGAAATATTCGATTATCTCCGTAATATGAGGAAAACAAAACATCAGCTGTTTACAGATGTGTAAAAGTGTCACAACAGACTGGTAAATGTTTTATTCTGTCTGTGTGTGTGAGAGAGTGGAGAATTACCATTACCCATATGGTGGCAACTTCAGAGGCTTCAACAAGATGGCAGAATGTTGGGGTCTTTTGTACGTCTCTCTATCCACCAGATGGTGCCTGAAACTAAATCATTATTTTGATTCGTGACACAAGTGTCCCAAAATTTTGAAGGGCTCAGAATTTCATATATGTTTACCAAGACCTCCAATCACCAAGATATGATCATCACAGACAGATCTTTATGGAAAATATGTTTTTTTTTCTTCGGGAGACACCTCTGCACCACTTTGGTCCCTTTTGCCTCAGCTTTCTTAGCCAATAAAGTTGAGTTTTTAAAAAATATATAAATAAATACAGGTTACAACATATTGCATCATTTTCAGTCAAAGCCATGTACAGTGAAGGATTAAATAAGTTTAAAACTCCGAGCACGTAGAGCTGTAGCAGTTTATAAGTGGGCAAAGAGCTTAGTTGCAACTTCATATTTACATTTATTTTTATTCCTGTAACAGACTATTTTATCCGGTCGAATTATAAACATGGCAGAATCCAAATCGTTAGTACTTTGTCACCTTAAAAATATATATTGACTTGCTTTTAATTTACGAGTGTGGTGGAACCTTCTTTAACAGCTTTAGTAAAAATATCAGTACGCTGTTTAAAACCCCAAAATGCTCTTTAGTTGTCCATCTGAGAAAAGCTTTGAAGAAGAATCCCTTTGAAAGAAAGAGCACTTCATTATTTAATAAACATCCTTAAAATGACATTTTGTTCTCATTTAAGTTGAGTTTTAATTGTTTATGCTGATACAGAAATAGCACATTAACACCAGAGCTGGATTTATTGGTTTAAACACATTTTATGTTTGCATTTATGGTATTTTGGCAGATGCGCTTCTCCAGAGCGACTTACATTTATCTCATTTATACAACTGAGAAATTGAGGGTTAAGGGCCTTTCTCAAGGGCCCATGTGTGGCAGCTTGGTGGTCCCAGGTTTGAACTCACAACAATCTTATCAGTAGTCTATCGCCTTAACCACTGAGCTGCCTCTTCTTTCACACATTCAATGACACCCATGGAACTCACAGTGAGTAAAAAATGACCTAACATTGAAAGTGTGGCTCCAAGCTAAATCTTTTAATAATGCAGTTCAGATACTTCAGAACATCAGCTACCATAAACATTAATATAACTTGACAAAAATTCACCAAATTTTCACTTATTGTAATGAACAAATTTGTTCTTTTTCATCGGTTTGAACCTAGAGGAGCAAAAATTGACTCACTTTTTCTGACAGTGAGCTTTTACAGGTTTAGTGTCTTGCTCAAGAGCCCAGCAGTGGCTCTCTAATTAAACTCAAACAATAAAAACACACTTGTTCAAAACAGTGACAAACCATTAATAATTGAATTTAATTAAATCATTTGAGTGAATCTATTAAATCTGGTCTGAGGTCCACACCTTACTTCCATTAATATGCCAGTTTTTTATGAATATACATAAAAATGTCATTTGGAAATATCCTACTTGACATCCTACATCCTAATGTCCAACTTGATCCTGTTATTGAAGTAAACTACTAACTTCAGTTATCACAAATAGGCCTCAGTGTGAATTCAGTATCAAAGTGACAACTGGATTTAGCTAAAAAAAAAAAAATATGTAGGAACTATAATGATACCTTTGCTGGTATATAATGTGATTTTTTTTATATTTTGGCTAGATGAAAGGTTTTAACGTGCTGCCTAGATAAACGAGCCGTTAAACTTAACATGGACGTCAGAGATTGACCAAGCGCTGTGAAAAAACCTGGGAATGTTATTTGTATTTTGGATGCATATTTAATGTCAGCACAATCTAAGCTCATGTGTGACGTGTTCTATAATAGCTATGTTTATACTGAACTCTTTAGAAAACATTATTCATCCAGCCAGGAGAGTCACTGAGCAGGCACTGATTTCATCCTGTAGAGGTGTATCTCTTCCGTTAACTGCACCGTCGCCAGCCGATTGACCCACATGTTCAGGTGCTGTGACGCAGGTAGATCCTTTAATCTGTCGCTGAATCAGAGAAAATGACAGACCCGGTGTCTAGTCTTGTTTTATCACCATCACATTCAGCGTTCCGAGTGTTTGAAAAGACGGGTTTGATCAGGGTGGCGTTTTTTAGGGGGATTTATTGCTGGTGTTGGCTCATGCTGCTAAGTTTGGACGTCTCACAGGCTCGGATAAATGATTACTCACTGCTGGGCTAAATATAGTTACATATCACTGACATCTGCTGAATGCAATAACTCAGAGGGCTCGGTGTTCCTCGCCTGTCAGCTCCTCGCTGCTCCAAGACCTTTTCGTCACACTGTAACAGTCTTAATGTGTGCCTGGAAAACTTTCTTCCTCCGAACCGGGATGAGTCAGAACTGGGATCATAGAGAATATACATTACACGAACGTCCACACTGACTTCTAAGCTGGAGTAGTACAGTATATTACTACAGTGTGTTGCTCACTGACCTCTTTATTAGAAATGCTGTGATAATACAGGATAAGACTGGATAGGATCTCTTCTTTGTGTTAAAACAAAAGGGAAGTGCATGATGAGATAAGCTGAGGTATTCAAACATGGCTTGATTGGTATGAAAGGGTTCAAAGTGTGTCAAGAAAACCTTCCCCTTATCATTCTACCCACACCGACCACCAGCACCACCAGTCTGTAGACTGTAGACACAAGGCAGGTTGGGTTCATGGAGTCCTGCTACCGATCCCAGATTCTGACCCAACCCAAGACTCAGCAGGCCAGGCGACATCTCAGGTTCGTTTTCTCGGCTGATAATATGGTCTTTTGCTGTTGTAGCAGTGTACAGAGATGCTTTTCTGTGCACCATGGTTGTAAAGAGTGGTTATATTATGGTAATGTAGCCATCTTCAACCAGTCCTCTTCTCAATCAATCCCTGTCAGTCTTATCAAAAATACATTTCTGCTTGCAAAACTGATGCTCACTGGATGATTTTTTTGCCACATCCTGTCATCTATCTATCTATCTATCTATCTATCTATCTATCTATCTATCTATCTATCTATCTATCTATCTATTCATCCATCCATCCATCCATCTATCTATTGTTCAACCTACCTAAGACAAGACAGCGTTTATATTTTAACGTATCCATGGTAACACCATCGAACATCCTGACGTATCATATAACCCAACGTCTCTGACCCCTCATCCGGAGGGGACGGAGTCTAGAATACTCACTCTAGTAAGATGACACAAGCAATACATTGACATTAAGCGAGCAGTTCACCAACTGCTCTCATCCTCATCCACAAGCCACTTCTCTGACAAAGCTTGGTGATTTTTGATGCTCCTGGGACAGGAGATCAAGTCTTTACACTGTCTGTGTCCTCATGTCGCCGTCTCTTAATCAGGTTCTCTAGCGCCTCTGGGATAAACCCATTTTATCAGGCGTGACAGCAGAGATTAGGCTGTTTAATCAGATACACATCTCGCTGTTGAGAAAAACAGAAGAGCAAAGTGAAACGATGCTCTGAGTGACGTGGTGTGTGTGTTTGTGTGTGTGTGTGTGTGTGTGTGTGTGTGTGTGTGTGAGTGAATTCAGTGTTGATTCACACAGACTTCTTCAAACCTTAGGAGACTGGATTAAAATAGATTAAATGGATGTGCTGTATATAAAAGCTGTTCTATTTCAGACCTCAGACGAAACATCTTTAATCTTTAATTTCTTGCATTTTTTTGTGTTTACAGTTCAGATGAAGGAGCATCACAAGACACCCAAATCAGAGAAAGTGAGTCGCTGCTATTTAGTCTATTTCTTTCCCTTTTCACACCGATTTGCTTTTATTAGCATGTGATTGCACATGACATATATAAATACCTGACCTGATATTGTCACCGTATTGTTGCTTGTATTACGCAACAGTGACACACTGAGCAACCTTATTCTTTCAAAGTAGATTTATTACCCTGGATAAGGAACCCCTTTTTTTTTTTTTTTGGTTTTCTCCAGATGGAGTCGGTAGGGAGAGACAGAGAGTCTCATACGAACACGGCTCGTTCGCAGCGGAGGAGATGAGACCGGCTCTGCAGGTGAGGTGTGGCTTCGTCTGCCAGCACATCAGTGTGACCTTGAGCTTCTCTTCCATGCCAGATCGATCCAGTCCCACACGGGCCGCGCTGTGGCTTAGGAAGACAGATTACAGTTAGCAGTGTTTCAGTCTTGTTGGGTTTTTCATGATGCATTCAAAAGCATTGCATCTTTACAGAATGTAGTGCTCTGCTCTTAAAGGAAGGATTTAACAGATAGATAGATAGATAGATAGATAGATAGATAGATAGATAGATAGATAGATAGATAGATGAATCATTTAATTTAAGAAATAATTAATTTTAATAAATATTTAACATGTCATTAGTATTAATGCAATTATTATGTAGTAATAAAAGCCTTACTATTGTAACATCTTCTGATCCAGAACCTCCAACTTTCTGTTATAATTATGCATTTCAAACTCCGCCCCTTTTTAAATGTGACATAATGCCGAATTCTGCGTTCACACATACAGCAACTACGCAACCAGAGATCTTTCAGTTTCATTGAGATCTGATGATTTCAGGAGTGACCGCTGTGGGCGTGGCTAGACGTGGGGGTGTGTCCAGTGACACAACAGAGTTGAGACAAGTTGAACTTTATGTAAATATGGAGCGACTCGTTGACTCTACGTATGGGAGTGAAAACAGCAGAGCGCACATGAGCCGTGAGAACGAGCACACACTGATTCCGCTTCATCTTGTCTGACACGACGAATCAGAGAAATCTTTCTCTAGAATTCATTTTGAAACCTAATTGGGGAGCTAGTCACACCACACACTGGTAATTATGCCGTTATTTCTATGGCAACCAGTGGTAGAAACAGCAACTGGTGACTTGCGGCGATAATAATCACTGTATGTGTGAAGGTAGTTTACAGATTAGAGTCAATCCTAATTAAAACTTAAGTATTAAATGAAGCTGAAGTTTACAGAAAATAATTCCATACTATAGTCTGGCCGCTTTCTTATTTAGGATCTTGTTGCAAAAGAGGCATGAAATGTGTATGTGTTTTGGTAGATTTGAATCTCCAACCATTTGATTCTCCTGCTCTGTTTCAGCCACATGACTGGAGGCCACCGTCTCAGCCTAGCAGGAGAAAGTTGCTGCAGTACGGAGGAATCATGCCCTACTCTCCTCTGAATGTGGTTTACAATGGTAAAACCTGCATCTTGTTTCGAGCCAGGAAGCTGGCCATCAGGTACAGAAATCACACACTAGTGGATCTCACACCGAGGGTGTTTGGCCCTGACGCAATAGTGGACACCAAAGGCTCATTCTGCAGCAAGGACAAGGCCACGTGAGTTACAAATGATACACAGATTGATTGTACGGTAGAAATAAATCACTGAGGCAGTAGCCATCAGGCATTGCCATTTGTAAAGATTAGCATTTTTGTTTTTATTTTTCTGGAAGATTGTATAGTGACGTACAGAGTAATGATACAACTCTATCTCATAGAACAGAAATAAAAACAATGTATGTGTTATACATTCCACATGTTATTTTCGTCGCACTTGTATTTATCCCAAGACTCAACATACGATTTGGAGATGTAGAGGAGCTCCGAGGACTTTCCATCAGGTGGGTACAGATCTCCAGTGCTGCTAATTTATTTCACGCAAAGTGAGCAAGAGCTTACAGTACATCATGTCCTGCTTTCGACAGACTGCAGATGTCCAACACGTTCTACGAATCAGCGGGACAGAACTGGTTCACCCTGGACAGCGTCCATATCCACTACAACTGGACGCACGAGGCCACGTTCAACGCTACGGACGTGTACGCTCCGTCCACCAACTCGTACCACTGCCAGTTTGTCAGCAGCCTGCAGAAATACGACACGCTGTTGGTGCCGTGCTCCAACACGGACAACGCGGCAAACTGGCACATCACCTTCACAGACTTCCAGGTGAGCGCCATGCTTTGATTGTGAGTCAATGGGCTTTGCATAAGTATTCACCCCCTTGGACATTTCCATATTTTGTAGTACTGCAACCTGGAATTGAAATAGAGAAAATTGGAGGCTGTGACGTACACATACACAAACTAGCCCATAATATTTAGAGATAATAATGCAGACATTTACAGCAATGGGTGTGAATACTTATGTGATCACAATTTTGTCAAAAATGCCATTAACGTATTACATTAATTGTAGATCACATATAATCCCAAATCCATGTTATAATTTTACAAATGCTTCTACGCAGCTTTGTAATATCATCGCACACCTACTGCTTTAATTCCCACCAGATTCAAGCGTTCAACGTCCACTCGAACAAGTTCTCCTCAGCCAGCGACTGCGCCACGTTCTTCACCCCGGCCATCCTCATGGGTCTCATCACGTCACTGATCCTGCTGCTTGTCCTCGCCTACGCCCTGCACATGGTGGTCCACCTGAAGCACATTGACCGCTACGAAGAGCACAAGACTACAGTCTACTTCCCCCGAAGCACAGAAGCTGAAAGCACTGACAAGAACGTCCAGTAGACCAGTAGGATCCCCTGCCGACCTCCAAGCACAGAGACGGACAGTTCGGCGACTCTGAGCTCTCAAGCCCTTACGAGTGAAAGCGCAGGAGCAGGCTGGAGGTGTGACGTTAAGAGCGTTCTCGCTTCTGACTGTGCTACTACACTCGCAGGATTGTGGTAGGACAGAAAGAGCGGATTCCTGACGGATTTTAAAATTGGAGATACCCAGATTTGTATCTACCACTAGATCTCAGATCTTGTTTTTTTTTTTCTTTGTTTTTTTTTTCAAGATGTGTTGCAAATGATCAGGATCTGAAGGAAAACCTGAATCAATTCAAATTAGCACAGTGTACTTTGAATTTATATCGTCTGTCTCATATAAGCATATAACCTCCTGGTGAGAAATATTATATGGACGCTTTATTACACTTCACTTACAAACTGTGTATAAACCATTATAATTTATAGTTAAGTGTAGTAGACATCAAAAATATGGAAATACTATAGTCAAACCCTCTGATCCTCTTTACACAAAAGTTAAAATGAATAAAATATGAAGATCTTCTGAACAGAACCAGTCAAAAGTTGGGACACAGCTGACTGCTTTCTGAAGGCTTAAGCTTGGGTTTTTGATGCTGACGTTAATTTACATCTAAAATAAAAAGCAGCCATTAGGTTGTTTCTGTTGAAGCTACTAGTATAACTAGTAGATACTGGTATTATCAGGGCTACATTGAATTATCTGATATATAAAAAACCTAAAATGTAATTGCTTCTTTTTTAGTTCTTGCATCATTTTTTTTATATATTGTTGATGATCATCTTTTTTCATATACGAAAGCTGAATTGACTGGTTTCTAAAATGTGAAATACATTGTTAAAAAAATACCTTCTACACATAAGTGTGTCCAAACTTCTTCACTGGTTCTGTATACGACTGACGTATATAAAGTAATGGTTTCTATGCAGTATGTAACAAACCCAAGTGTTATGAAATCCCTCAAAAATCTAGAGAATGACTTAAGATATTTGATTGTTTACCGGCACTCTTTCTGGACGATGTTTTTTGACATATTTGTGTTCTTGCTTTTTTTTTGTGCAACTTGTATGTTTTGTAATTTCTTTTTTTTGTATTCTTTTAAAGTGAATGCATACAAGCTGAGCCTTTGACAATGAGATGAATCTAAACTAATAAGCTACTTGGATTTCATTTACAACCATTGAAGCACAATGGAAGCAACGCTAAGTTGTAACATACAGCATGTTGCTAGAAAAATTTCAGTATCATGATCATATAAATGTGTACAATAACTGATGTTAGTCATTATATACTAAATGAGGGAATAAGCCTGTCCTTTATCCATTTACACACATATATGAAATGGCCTATTGTGTATTGATGTGGATTAATTATTGTCCCCAATATTTCTGTTGAGTTCAATAAAACCAGCAGTTCGTTCATGCCAGATGTCAGCGTCTTTGTTAAAGTTATGTTTCATTTATTTACTTAATGTTGAAAATATTGGCCTTTTTATGAGGTCATGTAGGTGTGTACTGTAGACTGTAGACTGCAATTTGCCAGCCACTGCACTAGCGTGTCCATCATTGAACACACACATACACACATACACGGACCAACCCTTGCCGGTAGGTGGATTGGTGTCTCTAAGATGCTGCTAGCTGTGAATGAATGTGTAAATGTGAGTGCCTGGTACCCTGCAGGGTTTATTCTCACGTCAGACCCAGTGTTTCCTGATCGACTTCTGCCCCGATCAGCATAATGAACTTACTGAAGATGAATGAATGAAAGAATGCCTGCATAAATTTATTGATACTTTATTACATGCTTACTCTTTTTCATGCAATGTCTATGTATACAGTTGAATACAGTTGAATGTGCACATTTTATCCAAGTATATATCATCAGGTAAGTAGGTGCACCTTTGATCTGAGTGCCTGCTGGATATGAGTGTAATATAGTATAAAAGATATGTGGACACCTGATCGGTTACACCCACATGTGTTTGTTGAACATCCCTTATCCACTACCTTCCTCATATCCCACCTTCAACATTTTTATTATAATAAGTTCCATTCTTCTGTGAATGTTTTCCACAAGATCTTGGAGGTTGGAATGATTTGTGTTCGTTCAGTTACAAGAGCATTAATGAGATCGAGCTCTGATATTGGATGAGGAGACCTGGGATGCAGTTCTTCCCAATAGTCAGGTTGACGTCTTGTTTTCAACCTGCCTAAGGTCTCACATACCACCCCGCTGCTGCGATCCCTCCAGTGGCTTCCGGTAGCTGAACGCATCAGATTTAAAACACTGATGCTTGCCTACAAAGCCAAAAACGGACCAGCGCCCTCTTACCTCAAAGCCCTCATCACTCCTTGCACTGAACCCCGCGCCCTCAGATCTACCAGAACTGCTCGACTGGTTCCACCATCTCTCAGGGTAAGAGGCAAGTATACAAGAAGACTCTTTTTTGTTCTGGCACCGAGGTGGTGGAATGAACTTCCACTAGGGTTCAGGACAGCTGAGTCACTGGCTATTTTCAAATGACAGTTGAAGACCTACTTATTCAGGGAACACTTCATCTAGCACTTCCTTCACAGTTTGTTGCATATATGTTTATAAAAACCAAAAGACTCTGAACAGTGTTTTAGACTCATGGTAGCTTAAGTATGTAACCTAGTGGACCAGAGTTAATGCATCCAATGACAGAGACTTAAGCACTTTTGTATGTCGCTCTGGATAAAGGCGTCTGCCCAAACGCTGTAAATGTAAATTAGTGAATTAGTGACGTGACATACAGCTAAGTACAGTGACCCATACTCAGAATTCGTTCTCTGCATTTAACCCATCCAAAGTGCACACACACAGCAGTGAACACACACACCATGAACACACCCCCGGAGCAGTGGGCAGCCATTTATGCTCCGGCACCCGAGGAGCAGTTGGAAGGGAGTCGGTGCCTTGCTCAAGGGCACCTCAGTCGTGGTATATTGCCGGCCCGAGACTCGAACCTACAACCTTAGGGTTAGGAGTCAAACTCTCTAACCATTAGGCCATGATTTCCCCGTCGTATGTAAATGGCTTAGTTAGAGTGAAAATACGGTGTAATTCTACAGCATTGAAAAAGACATTCTAGATTGTAAATTTATCCTTCAATCTTTTAAAGGAACAAACTACCCAGGGAAGGAACACCTATGGATGTAGTGTTCAGGTGTGCGCTTACTCTATAGCGTATAGCACAACGCTATTGGTAGCAAAATAAATAAAAATGTAGAAGATATTAAAACATGAATGACTTATTTGTTTATATATTAAAAAAATAACTGTTATATGTAACATGTTTTTTTTTTTTAATACAAACTACAGTCGAATCAGCTTATTCCTAATCAGGAAACTGTTCCGGACGACGTGATGACGCAATCATCAAGCGACGCGTGTAGTAGCTAGTAGAAATAGGATGAATCACCGATTGTTCGTACATTTGCGTTACGTTTTGTTTCAGAAGTCGATATTAGCGAATAATATTTTATTCAGACGTTTGTGCAGCAAAATGGACCGTGTAGTTGTGCGCTGTGTTCCCTCAGAGCCCAAGCTGAGCATTTCATTCACGTTAGCCGGATGCTACAAACAAATGCTGAGGGAGCAAACAGAGCAGTTGGGCAAAGCGTTAGCTCGGATATCTAACAGTCTTATCAAGGCGCAGACTAAAGGTAAGAAGTGTAAGAAGACTAGAAGTGAAAACACGAGCACTTGTGCTGGTGAGCAGGTGGTGCGGCTTTATTTTAAAGGTGATTTGGTCTCTGAAGACACTTTAAACCGCGACGCCTGGCGGGACTCCTCGGTACTGCAGGTTGGAGACATTAAATACAACGTTGAACTCAATCCTCCGACTTTCACCACCGCACAACTTCCACAATCAGTTCTGTCCGGATTCCCAGTCTGCCCAAAACTAGAGATTGAATTCGGGAATATGGAGTCGTGTGTGTTTAAGTGGTACAAGGAGAATAGAGTAAATGCGCACACGTGTGCTGAAGAAGACTCCTGGGTCGAAGCAGGACGTGACCGAGTCTTTATACCATCTAATATGGATATCGGGTTGAGACTGAAGCTGCAATGCATGCCGGGAAACGGGTCCAGGTTGGGCCCTGTGGTGGAGCTCATAACCTCATGCACTGTAGAAGCAGGTCCAGGAGTTTGCACGTTTGACAACAGACACTTGTACACCAGTAAGGTCACGAATGACTTTACAACCAGAGTTGTGACTTACAATATCTTAGCAGAGATTTACAGTCAAACTGAGCTCTCTAAAACAGTCCTGTACCCTTACTGCGCTCCATATGCCCTCGAGCTCGACTACAGGCAGAACCTCATAAAGAAGGAGCTTTCAGGCTATAATGCAGACATCATCTGTCTCCAGGAGGTGGATAAAGGTGTATTCGGTGATAGCCTGGTGCCAGCACTTGACGCGTTCGGCATGGACGGAGTGTTCAAAGTCAAAGAAAGGCAGCATGAAGGACTGGCCACTTTTTACAGGAGATCGAAATTCAAGTTGCTTTTTAGACGCGACATCATGCTGAGTGAGGCATTAGAAACGGACGCACTCCATAGTGTGCTGCTGGAGAAACTGTCCACCAACCCGGCGTTGAAAGAGAAGATGGTACAGAGAAGTACAACGTTGCAGGTATTACATGGTCTAACAACTCAATGCTCGTGCTGTTCTGACACTGAACACTGACAGGTTGAATGCATATCCACGGTTTAACATGAATTTGGTGCTCATCTGCTTAGAAAAAAGAACTGGCTAAAATCAGGTAAAATAGTAAAGAATGCCGAAATGCTGAACAAGTTGTTGATTTGATTCATGCAAATCTTTTGTCGGGGAGACCAGTACGCAAAACAGGTTGCACTGAACCACAAAAGTCCACAAGGTTCATTCCTGGCGTAGTGTCTGTATGGCATTTCACATGTTCCACCATTTTAAGTGTTCTCTGGGTTCTCTGGTTTTCACCCACCTTTCAGAAACATGCCAGTATACAGGCTGATGTCTCCTAATTGCCCCAAGGGTGAATGAGTGTTATCTTACCCCTAGTGTTTTTCCACCTCACACCAGTGTTTGTAGGACATGTGGATTAGAAGGTGACTGTTGTAGTGCTTCAGAAGTTTTGGGAAAACGTTTTAGATTCCAGCCAGCAGTGAGCCTGTTTGGATGGTGGACTGTTCCCTGCAGTGTTGATATAAACCTAAAATATCCAACCAACAGCAGAACCAGAACCTGACGGTGATGAAGGGTAAAGGACTAAAGCTAATCAGTATCACACTGAATTGGTGAAAAAAAGAGTCTAGTTTTACACTTCCAAAACATGCAGTATGCAAACAAAACACGTTAGTATCCCTGTTGTACTGGGAATAAACCACCACCCAACTGGTCTGTTTGTATTTGTGGACAGGATAGAGGATGACATTGGTTGCAGTCGGCAACTACAGATTGCACCTATAAAGTAGTTTGACATGACAAACTGGCAACCCAGCACATTTTCACACACCTATAACTTCCTTCATATGACCTCTCAAGGCTTCTTCTCTGTTGTAGGGATAGAGACCTCTCTATCCCTACAACATTGTAGGTTTATTCTTCCCTTATCTGCTTGTTCATAATGAGTTATTTACTATTATGATGCCAAACATCTATCGTTTTTTTATTATATGCTCATATTAATGTAGTTTATAAACTGACTTGGGGTTTAGGAAGGGTGATATTTATTTGCTTATGTTGAAATGTTTGTTACTTCAAATAAATGGTTTTTCCCTTTTGGTAAGGTAACGGTTTTACAGTCCGTCAGCGAGCCGTCAAAGATAGTGTGCGTTGGAAACACGCATCTCTACTGGCACCCTAAAGGTAGGAAACATTGGTACTGGATTTGACTTTTTGCTTAACTCGATTATAAGCGAATACCATAAGAAAATATTTTTCTTTCCTGCCCCAAGGAGCAAATGTTCGATTAATACAGATGGCTGTGGCCCTGAAGCACCTGAAGAAAGTCGTCATGGAAGAACGAGCTAGCACACTGATATTCTGCGGCGACTTCAACAGCACACCATCGTCAGGACTCTTCCAGTTGCTCAGTCAGGGTTCCGTATCGGAGCAGCACAGTGACTGGGCATCTAATGGGCCTGAGGAGCATCTTCCAATGGAGCTTCACAGCCCCTTTCAGTTGACTAGTGCGTGTGGAGAACCGCAATACACCAACTATGTAGGAGGCTTTAATGGATGTCTGGACTACATTTTCATTGAGCCGCAGGCTTTGCAGGTAGAACAGGTCGTTCCTTTGCCCAGTCATCAGGAGGTCACCACATACCAGGCCCTTCCCAGTGTGTCTCACCCATCTGACCATATAGCTTTAGTCTGCGACCTCAAATGGAAATAAAGTTGAGACACAGCCTCAGATTTCATTCCACAAGTAAACATTTAAATCAGGGTTTAAATCTCTGGTTGAGATTAGAACACTTCAATTTCTGATTTATTGTGGCAAAAGGACATCGAAAACATCTTAATGCCCATGATAAACTTCATACTGATTCACCTAGCTGTCCATAAGAGAATTCTCTGAATGCAGTATAAAAATAAAATCAGCCGGATATAATTAAAAGCATTTTTAACCTTATAGTCTGCATCTTAAAACAAAGATTCTTTCAGTCACAATTGTTTTATTTCAGGCTTTAATAGCAATTATTAATGAGACATGGGGGGAAAAAAAAGGGCCGATATGATTGCAGGTGCCCGATCAAACTGTTAACCAGAATATCATACATCTTTCAGCATGTGTACACAAATAAATCTGGTGATAGCTCATTTGGTCATTTTCAGTTTAGGTGAACGTTATATGAACTTAAAAGTCACAATGCAGGAAACAAGCATATTTTAAGGCAATTGTAAATGCAAAGGCTGGTTATATAGCAAGATGGTAAAGTCAGGTATCAGAGTTAGTAAGCTGTAATAAGGCCAAAGAAATCAACTCCTATTTTTTACCTGTCATACACACACAAATCTTTCACCCCACCCTCACCTTTACCCACTGGAGTACCTCATATTATTGAGCTGTTCCTCATTATACATGTTGGTGTAACATAATTTGGTCTAAAGTATTACTTATTGAATAAAGCTGGTCAGATTAAAATACATGCAAAGTTTACATAGATAAGATAAAAATGGAATGACAAAAAATGTTTGTATAAATATAAATATGTTCCCATGTTTGACAAAAAAAACCCAAAGGCAGGTTCTCATTCTCATCCCTCGATTTGTTTTGAAATTCACCTCGTCGTATATTTCAAATCAAACTAAAATCAGGCATACATATGAACATTCCTTACTGAAATGCTGAAAATAACAGAAGCCCAATTGAGGGGGGAAAAAGAATTTTTTTTTTAATGTGCCTCATTGGCAAATTTGATAACCATAAGCTAATATATATGAGAGTATATCCATTGTCTGTCAGTTGTGTGATCATGTCCTTTGTTAAAACACCCCTTCGTGTGAGCCTGTTAATGTCGCTTAACGTTTGCTCAGCTGCTCAGAAAGCCAGTCCAGCCCTTCATACAAACCTGTTCCCTGAGTGGCGCAGGTCGCCTGAACGTACCACTGTTGGAGCAGAAAGTGGCAGAAATTTAATCATCATAGCAGTTTATTAACAAGACAGTAGAGTAGATGGTTATATTAGTTTGCTGAACATAAACCATCACATCTAATGCTGAAGCTTATACAAGCATTAGCATTTACGTCTGATATTTAGCAGATGGCAACATACCTACAACATAGGAACCTGAAGCACCAGTACGACATATTAGCCACTTCAAATTTTATTATTGTTAAATATCTCCTAATCACTAATGGTCAGGCATCAAACTACATGTTTATCTCTGTGACCACAGCTATACGTGACCAGGAGCGCTGTCAGTGGCAGCGACATTTGCAAATTGCAAGCGTCCAAGTTCCTGTATACAGAAGAGTGCAGATAACAAGAAAGACTGTCTGTAAAGACTTACAGTTCTGCTCCTGAGTGTCTGCAGGCCGAGTTTGTCCGTCAGCTCGCTGATAGCCATGGCGTTGGGCAAATCCTGCTTGTTTGCAAACACCAGCAAAACTGCATCTCTGAGCTCATCCTCTTGAAGCTATTCCAGATATAAAAACACGACTTGTAAGCAGAAGTTGTAAAACGAAGACACAGGTGAGAGGCAAAAGAAAAGACCGAACAGAAACAATAAGGTTAAAATGATCTAAAGATATAAATCAATATCTTATTCTACAACATTTAAATATATTATGCTATGCAGCAATTTAAATAATTACTTTCACTTAAAGTAAATAATAAACCAAACAAGTAGTGTAGTGAATGAACACACTGGGTGTGTAGTCCAAGAACAAAGAAATTTAAATATTGTAATGCTTGGGCGTGTCTCACAAACCATCTTCTGCAGCTCTTCGGCAGCTTCCTGTGCACGCTCACGATCGTTGCTGTCTACCACAAAGATGAGACCCTGCAAGAACGGCATACACGGAAGTGAATAAAACGAACTCGCTTACCTCACTGACAGAACCAGTTTGTTTTCATATTTATTAACCTATTCTCGTGTATGTTTTTCTTTTTGTGCATTGTTAAATCAAGCTAAATAAATAATAAAGAAACCGAGAAAATCAAATTCACTGCGATTCAGAGTTGAGCAAAGTTGTGAAGAGTCTGTAATAGCAGTGATACCCGAGTTACACACAACACTCAGAGAAATAAATCATTTTTAATACATACATATACAAATAATACTAGTAATAGTGACCGAACTCCATCATAAATCTTCATAAAAGGAGAATCAAATCCCAGCACAGTAAGGGAGAGAGTGAGAGGGTGTGTGTGTGTATGTGACACTAAATTTCAGATGAGATCTGGTTACCTGTGTGTTCTGGAAGTAGTGCCTCCATAGAGGTCTGATCTTATCCTGGCCACCCACATCCCAAACAGTAAAACAGATGTTCTTGTATTCCACGGTTTCAACATTAAATCCTGTAGAACAGACGTAAAAACTTTTAGATGATTAAACATTTTTTTTTAAATATTGAATATTTAAATATAGAATTCAGCACTCAATTACAGGTTGCAGGTGGGTGACACAATGACACAAGGGAAAATATTATAACAATGTGTGTCTTGTAAGGTTTATAGCCATTACAGCTCCAGTATTCTTTGGCACTGTGTCTCCAAGTCTCTGGAAATGTACTGGAGCAATGAACAGCAATCTTACTAAAAAAATTGTAGTGTTTATTTGGGTTGAGATTTAGTGACTGAAGACCATAACATACGAGTTACATCATTTTCTTCCTCATCAGCAAGCCCTTGTGTACTGCAAAAGGGGGGTGGATGCATCTTAAGTCACCACGCCCACCATGACAAAAAAGTTGGATAAAAACGATGAGTTAGAAAGACTTTCACTGATCTGCAGTCGAGCTTCTTTAAAAGCGGACAAACTGACCCAGACCACGGCAGAAATACAAATAAATAAAATCGCCTGAAAGTTTTTCCTTTAATTTCCTCATTGATCTGTACGTGTTTTACTGAAGTGATGAAATGTATATTTTTTTTTATATACCAGGCCACCAAAATTGCGTTTACTAAACAAAGAGTGAACTTAATTACTTTACTAAAGCATCAAACTTAATAGTGAATATTAAAGTATCAATAGCACTACATTTCATATTAATTACATTAACTTACATCAACAAAAAATATAAATGCAACTTATGGAGCTGGAAACAAACCTATAGTTGGAATCGTTGTGACGATTTCTCCGAGTTTGAGTTTGTAAAGGATCGTCGTTTTCCCGGCAGCATCGAGTCCAACTGCAAGAACAAGGAAACGAGGTTTACTCCCATCAGATAACATGTAAGTTCATTTCATTTAATCCAAATGCATTTCTAACAATAGCCTCAAATAACAGGATTAAGACTTTTTACGATGCACCACATAATGGAATAATAAACATATTTTAAAACGTGCCGTTATGTTAAAAAATACAAGTGTTTATTCACAGTCATGGCTGAGTTTTCTTTATGGAGGTGTTTAGTGAACATTTATGGAAGGAGTCTCCAGTGTCAGAGCTTTTTAAACAGCCACGACAGACAAGTTTCGAGCATCCTCGTGTATTCCTGTTATTAGTGTAAAAGAAATAAAACATTATCAGTTTGTTTAATAAATCATTCTCATAGAACTGTTAACTGTTTTTGGTTTTGTTGATCATTTATGTTGATCGTTTTCCCTTTAAACCCCAAAGCACTTAGTGTTTTATTCCTTTAAATACAATGCACAAGGTGTCAAGTCGGTCCTGAACATAACTGCATAACTTAACTACATTTAAGGTTTTTTTTTGTTGTTAATAAATGAAGCATAACATTTTACACAATGACGCCCAGGACGTGAAGAAAATCAGGAGTAAATAAAAGGAGTAAATTTAACATCTAAACTAATAAACAAACGAGTAAACAATAATATCTCACGCTGTACAAAATATACGCGAGACCATGTTTAAATATTTAAAACTAAACGCTTAATCGGGTAAAAAGCGACGTGACAAAAAAGGTTTTATTTACTCAGCTAGCTAAAAACTTTGTAATGCTAATGCTAATGTTGTTAGGAAGCTTTGCTAGCTAACGAGCTAAACCGCTAACTGCTGCCAACACACCACCGCTCCAACTTGTGACTCACCCATAAGAATTCGCATTTGTTTTTTCCCGAAAAGCCTGGAGAACACGCTGGAGATGGTCAGCCCCATTTTAATATCGAATATTCACCGAGCGACGTGAAGCCCAACTTTAGTTTGGAGACGTTTCCGAGCTAACGGCTAACAGGCGAGAGAAGTCCAGCGCACGCGCGCACACACGCGCACACACACACTCACACACACGCCGAGAAGGTCGCAGAGCCTTTCTGAGAGCCAAAACAGGATCTAACACCTCATAAAAAAAATCACTAAAAGACCGATTTTTTTTTTGTAAACAAACACTACAGTGTTTTAACGCTGCAGCAGCGCTTTAACACGTCTCTGCTCCGCTACGGCCGGCGTGATGTCACACGCGCCACGTCACACGCGCCACCTCACAAGAGCAGACCCAGGCACGTGTGTCGAGGGCTCGTTAACACCAATGTTCACTACATAACATCGACGTGATCTGTTGATGTATATTCACGAAAAACACAGTTCCTCGTTGTTCCATTCAGTTAAACTTGCTTTTACTCGTTTAAACGTATTCACGAAATTTATAAATTCATTAATAATTAATTTAATTAACACACTAAATGTTCAGAAAATCACGACTCTCGATTCGTTTAGCAGCTACGACATAAATAGTGTGAATTAATTCGAATTGGACCATCGTGTCCTGATGTTGGCACAAACTTGGAAGCATACAATTGTCTAGAATTTATTGGTTATACCTCAGCATTACAATTTCCCATCACTGGAGCTAAGAGACTCAAACCGTGCATAAAGCGAGCTCTGTGATGACACGGTGTGTAAAGGCTGTAGTGTCCATGCAAAGAGCCGTGACTCTGACTCAACACCACTGAACACCTTTAGGATGTACTGAAACCCTGACACCACCCCAGACCTCCTCACCCAGTATCAGTGCCCAATCTCAGTCACGCACTTGTAGCTGAAGGAGCTCAAAATTCAATAGAAGACCTTCCGGAAGAGTGAACATTGTTATAACGGTAATGGAAGAATAATTCTGGCTTTGGGATCTTCAACAAGCCTACAGTATATGCTGGTCAGGACAGAGAGTGTACTCTGGCTTAATCTACAATTAATAATGAGAAATAATGAATTATTCTTATTTAATACATGTAATATTCAATACTATCACAAAGTATCAGCTCTAAAACATTACAGAAGTTACATATAATACAGAATGCTGCCTCAAAACTCAAAACATGTTGATTATATTCCTGTTGAAATAAAGTTTCCTGTGCTGTACGTTCAATATTCTTTTCAGAAGTTAACGGGTCGTGTGTGGACCAGTTTGAAGTTTGAAAACATATAGACCATTCTAAAAGATGTGGTTGACTGGACTGGCTTCACACGTGTCAGAGGAATCGTTTGACAGGTGAGAGATGTAGGTGTGTGGAAACCCGGCAGCTGACTAAATTGGGTAGAAATTATTAAGAAAACTTCAGAATTCAACAAAGATATGTGACACGGTTGCACGGTTTTGACCAAGGCTTAATTCAGCCAGTTAGCAGTATATGTGATGACAAGTGTCATTGATTATTCAAAAGTGACTATACAAACATTGTTTAATTCTGTCTATTTATTGGAAGTGTATAGCTGTAAATTTATTTCAGAACATTTCACCCACAGACCACATTAAGGTCTTTCACTCTATTTGGAGACCAACTTTTTGAGGATTGGATTAAAACCTGTTAACTCAAGAGAGCAAAGAAAGACCTAACTATAATATAATATAATATAATATAATATAATATAATATAATATAATATAATATAATATAATATAATATAATAATAATAAAAATATTTATAATAATAATATACTATATATTTTATTAATATATTAATAAATAATATAATATAATATTATAAAAGGACAAGATCCCGGATAGAGGTGGCAGAAATGAGTTTCCTTTGTAGGGTGGCTGGGCGCTCCCTTAGAGATAGGGTGAGAAGCTCAGTCACTCGGGAGGAGCTCAGAGTAGAGACGCTGCTCCTCCACATCGAGAGGAGTCAGCTGAGGTGGCTTGGGCATCTGTTCCGGATGCCTCCTGGACTCCTCCCTGGGGAGGTGTTCCGGGCATGTCCAACCGGGAGGAGGCCCCAGGGAAGACCTAGGACACGCTGGAGGGACTATGTCTCTCGGATGGCCTGGGAACACCTCGGTATTCCCCCGGAAGAGCTGGAGGAAGTGTCTGAGGAGAGGGAAGTCTGGGCATCCCTGCTTAGACTGCTGCCCCCGCGACCCGGTTCCGGATAAGCGGTATAAAATGGATGGATGGATGGATAATATAATATAATATAATATAATATAATATAATATAATATAATATAATATAATATAATATAATATAATATAATATAATAATAAAATAACATAATTTTTTTAAATAAATATTTGACTCAAGAATTTACCTATTTTTTCCCCATTGTTATTTAGGCCGGGGGGCACGGTGGCTTAGTGGTTAGCACGTTCGCCTCACACCTCCAGGGTCGGGGTTCGATTCCCGCCTCCACCTTGTGTGTGTGGAGTTTGCATGTTCTCCCCGTGCCTCGGGGGTTTCCTCCGGGTACTCCGGTTTCCTCCCCCGGTCCAAAGACATGCATGGTAGGTTGATTGGCATCTCTGGAAAAATTGTCCCTAGTGTGTGATTGCGTGAGTGAATGAGAGTGTGTGTGTGCCCTGCGATGGGTTGGCACTCCGTCCAGGGTGTATCCTGCCTTGATGCCCGATGACGCCTGAGATAGGCACAGGCTCCCTGTGACCCGAGGTAGTTCGGATAAGCGGTAGAAGATGAATGAATGAATGTTATTTAGGCCTTTGTTGCTTCAGGAAGTAAAAATCATCTAGCTATATAACACAATACAACAGAGGGTTTCTCTATCAAACACAGTTTCAAGTAAAAACCCCACTGGGAACAGAAGACTCTTGTATGCAATTTAATTCTGTGATTGTAGAAATTTTACATGTGTAGCAGTGAAACCTCCTAGTAAATAAACTCTATCTCACCACACCTCCAATAAAGTATACTGATTGCAGTGATATTTTAAAAATAGATATCATTTTATTTCATTTGTAAAGTCAAACCCAAAGACAAACAATAAAACAATAAATAATTTTAAGATTTCCGAAAAAGAAAGTTACTATATTCATTCATTCATTCATTCATCTTCTACCGCTTATCCGAACTACCTCGGGTCACAGGGAGCCTGTGCCTATCTCAGGCGTCATCGGGCATCAAGGCAGGATACACCCTGGACGGAGTGCCAACCCATCGCAGGGCACACACACACTCTCATTCACTCACGCAATCACACACTAGGGACAATTTTTCCAGAGATGCCAATCAACCTACCATGCATGTCTTTGGACCGGGGGAGGAAACCGGAGTACCCAGAGGAAACCCCCGAGGCACGGGGAGAACATGCAAACTCCACACACACAAGGTGGAGGCGGGAATCGAACCCCGACCCTGGAGGTGTGAGGCGAACATGCTAACCAATAAGCCACCGTGCCTCAGTTACTATATTAAATTATCATAAAATTCACAATATTATTGGCACATTTATATACAGTACAGTATTTTTCTAATAAATTCACTCAGTGCAGTCGATCAGATGTTATCGTTTGGAGAGCTGATTTGAAAGCCAGTCCAGACCTTCATATAAACCTGTTCCATTTGTTGCACAAGTCGACTGGACGTACCACTGAAATAAAGACACAGAGAGAAATAAACACGTGTTTGCATCTTAGACTAATAATTGAGAAAGAAGTCACACGACATTATAATAATTGTGATCTACTCACATCTCGTCCCTTCATGGCGTGCATTCTGAGCTTCTCGGTCATCTCGTGGACCGGCATCGCGGTGGGTAAATCCTGTTTGTTCGCAAGAACCAACACAATGGCGTCCCTCAGGCCATCGTCCTCAAGCTAAAGACATAAAACATGATTTTCAAGCACAAGATCAAGACAAATGCTAAGTGCACATCATGAACGTTATGAAGGATCCATTTACCATCATCTGCAGCTCTAGAGCAGCTTCCTGGATTCGCTCACGGTCGCTGCTGTCCACCACAAAGATGAGGCCCTGCACCAACACACAATATATTTACAGGTTCCTTTACATGGATTACATCAATCTAAAGTTTAAAACAATGGTTGGGATGAACATCTGCTAGAGCTTGATCTAAAAGTGAGGTAACAGTAACCAGGCATTAGACGTTACATTAGATTCCTAATCTGAACCAGATGTGCTTTAAATAACCTGAACGTGGCTCCATAAAGTTTACATGTAAATTAAGATGAATGTTATATTCGATCATGAACTCACCATGGTGTTCTGATAGTAGTGTCTCCAGAGCGGTCTAATGACGTTCTGTCCTCCGACGTCCCACACGGTGAAGGAAATGTTCTTGTACTCGACCGTCTCCACATTAAAGCCTGAGTCACAGCACAAACGTGGACACAAAAGACATATTAAGGTTTAATTCTAAGTCACTAGTCGTCCAATAACAGTCTAATAACAGTCTCTATAGTGGTCTTACCAATAGTAGGAATGGTTGTGACGACTTCACCCAGTTTGAGCTTATAGAGCACTGTAGTCTTCCCGGCTGCATCCAGACCAACTTAAAGAGGAGAAAAGATTTTACATTATAGATGCAGGAGGTTAAACAATAAAACAAACAGCCACGTGAGTTTATTATTAGTTGCACAATATGTTTTGTACAGATAAAACACAAGTCCAAAGTTGTATAATCAGCTTATATGTATAATTTTCCACACTAAACCCAACACTGAATGCACTCACCCATCAGCAATCTCATCTCCTTCTTGTGTATGAAACGAGAAAAGATGGAGGAGAAAAAAAGACCCATAATAAAACAATCACAAGTCAAAAAATGAAAAGAGAAATAAAGGCTTTCAGTGATCTGTTCTCTCTGAGATGTTCCTCTCGGTGTGTGTGTGTGTGTGTGTGTGTGTGTGTGTGTGTGTGTGTGTGTGTGTGTGTGTGAGAGTAAAGAGCCGCTCTGCAGGTTTATATAGTGAGTCTGACGCGTGATTGCTTTCGCTTTGAAAACACGGAAATCTGGACACGCGCGAGCTTCCAACGCGCACATATTGACACACACACACACACACACACACACACACACACACACACACACACACACACACACACACTCACACACACAAACACAGTGCAAGAAGTTTTTCTCCAGTTCAATCCAACGCGTTCCAAATGACGTCACTTCCCGTGGCCCAATGAGGATCTCTATTAGAGTTAAAAGTGATTAGATTTATTAATGAGTGTTGTGGGAATGAACAAATATGTGTTAATAAATATACACTGTCCCAGAAGTCCACATACTTAGAATGACAATTTTTAAAAACTTTTTTCAGGCTTGGTTCATTTATTTAATTGTTTGTTTGTTTGTTTGTTTAATTATTTTTCATTTGTTTGTTTGTTTGTTTATGTATGTATGTGTATTTATTTATGTATTTATTTGTTTATTATTTATTTATTTGTTTGTTGGTTTATGTATGTATGTATGTATGTATGTATGTATGTATGTATGAATGTATGTATGTGTTTATTTATTTGTTTGTTTGTTTGTTTGTCTGTTTATTTATTTATTTTTATTTATTTATTAGTTTGTGTTTTCTTCAGATGCCTCAATATGTGTTTACAAAAAAGGATCTTTTGTAGATAAAGTAACATTTCACTCTCAAAGTGTTAATTTCCTCCATACATGGAGTCTTAACTATTAATATAAGAATGAATATAATATATATAATAATAATAATAAAAATATTTCTATTAATAATATATTATATATTTCATTAATACATTAATAAATAATATAATATAATATAATATAATATAATATAATATAATATAATATAATATAATATAATATAATATAATATAATATAATATAAGCGGGGCACGGTGGCTTAGTGGTTAGCATGTTCACCTCCCACTTCCAGTGTTGGGGGTTCGATTCCCACCTCCGCCTTGTGTGTGTGGAGTTTGCATGTTCTCCCCGTGCCTCGGGGGTTTCCTCTGGGTACTCCGGTTTCCTCCCCCGGTCCAAAGACATGCATGCTAGGTTGATTGGCATCTCTGGAAAATTGTCCGTAGTGTGTGATTGCGTGAGTGAATGAGAGTGTGTGTGTGCCCTGTGATGGGTTGGCACTCCGTCCAGGGTGTATCCTGCCTTGATGCCCGATGACGCCTGAGATAGGCACAGACTCCCCGTGACCCGAGGTAGTTCGGATAAGCGGTAGAAGATGAGTGAGTGAGTGAGTGAGTGAGTAATATAATATAATAACGTAATTTTTAAAAAAAAAAATATTTGACTCAAGAATATACCTATTTTTTCCCCATTGTTATTTAGGCCTTTGTTGCTTCAGGAAGTAAAAAACATCTAGCTATATAACACAATACAACAGAGGGTTTCTCTATCAAACACAGTTTCAAGTAAAAACCCCACTGGGAACAGAAGACTCTTGTATGCAATTTAATTCTGTGATTGTAGAAATTTTACATGTGTAGCAGTGAAACCTCCTAGTAAATAAACTCTATCTCACCACACCTCCAATAAAGTATACTGATTGCAGTGATATTTTAAAAATAGATATCATTTTATTTCATTTGTAAAGTCAAACCCAAAGACAAACAATAAAACAATAAATAATTTTAAGATTTCCGAAAAAGAAAGTTACTATATTAAATTATCATAAAATTCACAATATTATTGGCACATTCATATACAGTACAGTATTTTTCTAATAAATTCACTCAGTGCAGTCGATCAGATGTTATCGTTTGGAGAGCTGATTTGAAAGCCAGTCCAGACCTTCATATAAACCTGTTCCATTTGTTGCACAAGTCGACTGAACGTACCACTGAAATAAAGACACAGAGAGAAATAAACACGTGTTTGCATCTTAGACTAATAATTGAGAAAGAAGTCACACGACATTATAATAATTGTGATCTACTCACATCTCGTCCCTTCATGGCGTGCATTCTGAGCTTCTCGGTCATCTCGTGGACCGGCATCGCGGTGGGTAAATCCTGTTTGTTCGCAAGAACCAACACAACGGCGTCCCTCAGGCCATCGTCCTCAAGCTAAAGACATAAAACATGATTTTCAAGCACAAGATCAAGACAAATGCTAAGTGCACATCATGAAAGTTATGAAGGATCCATTTACCATCATCTGCAGCTCTAGAGCAGCTTCCTGGATGCGCTCACGGTCGCTGCTGTCCACCACAAAGATGAGGCCCTGCGCCAACACACAATATATTTACAGGTTCCTTTACATGGATTACATCAATCTAAAGTTTAAAACAATGGTTGGGATGAACATCTGCTAGAGCTTGATCTAAAAGTGAGGTAACAGTAACCAGGCATTAGACGTTACATTAGATTCCTAATCTGAACCAGATGTGCTTTAAATAACCTAACGTGGCTCCATAAAGTTTACATGTAAATTAAGATGAATGTTATATTCGATCATGAACTCACCATGGTGTTCTGATAGTAGTGTCTCCAGAGCGGTCTAATGACGTTCTGTCCTCCGACGTCCCACACGGTGAAGGAAATGTTCTTGTACTCGACCGTCTCCACATTAAAGCCTGATTCACAGCACAAACGTGGACACAAAAGACATATTAAGGTTTAATTCTAAGTCACTAGTCGTCCAATAACAGTCTAATAACAGTCTCTATAGCGGTCTTACCAATAGTAGGAATGGTTGTGACGACTTCACCCAGTTTGAGCTTATAGAGCACTGTAGTCTTCCCGGCTGCATCCAGACCAACTTAAAGAGGAGAAAAGATTTTACATTATAGATGCAGGAGGTTAAACAATAAAACAAACAGCCACGTGAGTTTATTATTAGTTGCACAATATGTTTTGTACAGATAAAACACAAGTCCAAAGTTGTATAATCAGCTTATATGTATAATTTTCCACACTAAACCCAACACTGAATGCACTCACCCATCAGCAATCTCATCTCCTTCTTGTGTATGAAACGAGAAAAGATGGAGGAGAAAAAAAGACCCATAATAAAACAATCACAAGTCAAAAAATGAAAAGAGAAATAAAGGCTTTCAGTGATCTGTTCTCTCTGAGATGTTCCTCTCGGTGTGTGTGTGTGTGTGTGTGTGTGTGTGTGTGTGTGTGTGTGAGAGTAAAGAGCCGCTCTGCAGGTTTATATAGTGAGTCTGACGCGTGATTGCTTTCGCTTTGAAAACACGGAAATCTGGACACGCGCGAGCTTCCAACGCGCACATATTGACACACACACACATACACACACACACACACACACACACACACACACACACACACACACACACACACACACACACACACAGTGCAAGAAGTTTTTCTCCAGTTCAATCCAACGCGTTCCAAATGGCGTCACTTCCCGTGGCCCAATGAGGATCTCTATTAGAGTTAAAAGTGATTAGATTTATTAATGAGTGTTGTGGGAATGAACAAATATGTGTTAATAAATATACACTGTCCCAGAAGTCCACATACTTAGAATGACAATTTTTAAAAACTTTTTTCAGGCTTGGTTCATTTATTTAATTGTTTGTTTGTTTAATTATTTTTCATTTGTTTGTTTGTTTGTTTATGTATGTATGTATGTATGTATGTATGTATGTATGTATGTATGTATGTATGTATGTATGTATGTATGTGTTTATTTATTTGTTTGTTTGTTTGTCTGTTTATTTATTTATTTTTATTTATTTATTAGTTTGTGTTTTCTTCAGATGCCGCAATATGTGTTTACAAAAAAGGATCTTTTGTAGATAAAGTAACATTTCACTCTCAAAGTGTTAATTTCCTCCATACATGGAGTCCTAACTATTAATCTAAGAATGAATATAATATATATAATAATAATAATAATAATAATAAAAATATTTATATATGAAATATATAATTATATATTTCATTAATACATTAATAAATAATATAATATAATATAATATAATATAATATAATATAATATAATATAATATAATATAATATAATATAATATAATATAAGCGGGGCACGGTGGCTTAGTGGTTAGCACGTTCGCCTCCCACCTCCAGGGTTGGGGGTTCGATTCCCACCTCCGCCTTGTGTGTGTGGAGTTTGCATGTTCTCCCGTGCCTCGGGGGTTTCCTCCGGGTACTTCCGGTTTCCTCCCCCGGTCCAAAGACATGCATGGTAGGTCGATTGGCATCTCTGGAAAATTGTCCGTAGTGTGTGATTGCGTGAGTGAATGAGAGTGTGTGTGTGTGTCCTGTGATGGGTTGGCACTCCGTCCAGGGTGTATCCTGCCTTGATGCCCGATGACGCCTGAGATAGGCACAGGCTCCCCGTGACCCGAGGTAGTTCGGATAAGCGGTAGAAGATGAGTGAGTGAGTGAGTGAGTAATATAATATAATAACGTAATTTTTTTAAAAAAAATATTTGACTCAAGAATTTACCTATTTTTTTCCCCATTGTTATTTAGGCCTTTGTTGCTTCAGGAAGTAAAAATCATCTAGCTATATAACACAATACAACAGAGGGTTTCTCTATCAAACACAGTTTCAAGTAAAAACCCCACTGGGAACAGAAGACTCTTGTATGTAATTTAATTCTGTGATTGTAGAAATTTTACATGTGTAGCAGTGAAACCTCCTAGTAAATAAACTCTATCTCACCACACCTCCAATAAAGTATACTGATTGCAGTGATATTTTAAAAATAGATATCATTTTATTTCATTTGTAAAGTCAAACCCAAAGACAAACAATAAAACAATAAATAATTTTAAGATTTCCAAAAAAGAAAGTTACTATATTAAATTATCATAAAATTCACAATATTATTGGCACATTTATATACAGTACAGTATTTTTCTAATAAATTCACTCAGTGCAGTCGATCAGATGTTATCGTTTGGAGAGCTGATTTGAAAGCCAGTCCAGACCTTCATATAAACCTGTTCCATTTGTTGCACAAGTCGACTGAACGTACCACTGAAATAAAGACACAGAGAGAAATAAACACGTGTTTGCATCTTAGACTAATAATTGAGAAAGAAGTCACACGACATTATTAGGGGTCAAGCCCCAAAGGGGCGTAGACACCTATTGTTATCGTTAGTTTTCTTCTTCTTCTTCTTCTTCTTCCTCTTCCGCCATTGAAGTCAATGGCAGCCCATAGAACCGTATGTAGGAAAGTTATGTAATTTGGCACACATGTAGAGGCCTTAGAAGTTACTATAGCAAATTTGGTGTATGTAGCTCAAACCCTCTAGTGCCAGCAACAGTCCAAAAATGATGTGATCTTTCAGTGATCTGTTCTCTCTGAGATGTTCCTCTCGGTGTGTGTGTGTGTGTGTGTGTGTGTGTGTGTGTGTGAGAGAGTAAAGAGCCGCTCTGCAGGTTTATATAGTGAGTCTGACGCGTGATTGCTTTCGCTTTGAAAACACGGAAATCTGGACACGCGCGAGCTTCCAACGCGCACATATTGACACACACACACATACACACACACACACACACACACACACACACACACACACACACACTCACACACACAAACACAGTGCAAGAAGTTTTTCTCCAGTTCAATCCAACGCGTTCCAAATGGCGTCACTTCCCGTGGCCCAATGAGGATCTCTATTAGAGTTAAAAGTGATTAGATTTATTAATGAGTGTTGTGGGAATGAACAAATATGTGTTAATAAATATACACTGTCCCAGAAGTCCACATACTTAGAATGACAATTTTTAAAAACTTTTTTCAGGCTTGGTTCATTTATTTAATTGTTTGTTTGTTTAATTATTTTTCATTTGTTTGTTTGTTTGTTTATGTATGTATGTGTATTTATTTATGTATTTTTTTGTTTATTATTTATTTGTTTGTTTGTTTGTTTATGTATGTATGTATGTATGTATGTATGTATGTATGTATGTATGTATGTATGTATGTATGTATGTATGTATGTATGTGTTTATTTATTTGTTTGTTTGTTTGTCTGTTTATTTATTTATTTTTATTTATTTATTAGTTTGTGTTTTCTTCAGATGCCGCAATATGTGTTTACAAAAAAGGATCTTTTGTAGATAAAGTAACATTTCACTCTCAAAGTGTTAATTTCCTCCATACATGGAGTCCTAACTATTAATCTAAGAATGAATATAATATATATAATAATAATAATAATAATAATAATAAAAATATTTATATTAATAATATATTATATATTTCATTAATACATTAATAAATAATATAATATAATATAATATAATATAATATAATATAATATAATATAATATAATATAATATAAGCGGGGCACGGTGGCTTAGTGGTTAGCACGTTCGCCTCCCACCTCCAGGGTTGGGGGTTCGATTCCCACCTCCGCCTTGTGTGTGTGGAGTTTACATGTTCTCCCCGTGCCTCGGGGGTTTCCTCCGGGTACTCCGGTTTCCTCCCCCGGTCCAAAGACATGCATGGTAGGTTGATTGGCATCTCTGGAAAATTGTCCGTAGTGTGTGATTGCGTGAGTGAATGAGAGTGTGTGTGCCCTGTGATGGGTTGGCACTCCGTCCAGGGTGTATCCTGCCTTGATGCCCGATGACGCCTGAGATAGGCACAGACTCCCCGTGACCCGAGGTAGTTCGGATAAGCGGTAGAAGATGAGTGAGTGAGTGAGTGAGTGAGTAATATAATATAATAACGTAATTTTTAAAAAAAAAATATTTGACTCAAGAATATACCTATTTTTTCCCCATTGTTATTTAGGCCTTTGTTGCTTCAGGAAGTAAAAAACATCTAGCTATATATCACAATACAACAGAGGGTTTCTCTATCAAACACAGTTTCAAGTAAAAACCCCACTGGGAACAGAAGACTTGTATGCAATTTAATTCTGTGATTGTAGAAATTTTACATGTGTAGCAGTGAAACCTCCTAGTAAATAAACTCTATCTCACCACACCTCCAATAAAGTATACTGATTGCAGTGATATTTTAAAAATAGATATCATTTTATTTCATTTGTAAAGTCAAACCCAAAGACAAACAATAAAACAATAAATAATTTTAAGATTTCCGAAAAAGAAAGTTACTATGTTAAATTATCATAAAATTCACAATATTATTGGCACATTCATATACAGTACAGTATTTTTCTAATAAATTCACTCAGTGCAGTCGATCAGATGTTATCGTTTGGAGAGCTGATTTGAAAGCCAGTCCAGACCTTCATATAAACCTGTTCCATTTGTTGCACAAGTCGACTGAATGTACCACTGAAATAAAGACACAGAGATAAATAAACACCTGTTTGCATCTTAGACTAATAAATGAGAAAGAAGTCACACGACATTATTAGGGGTCAAGCCCCAAAGGGGCGTAGACACCTATTGTTATCGTTAGTTTTCTTCTTCTTCTTCTTCTTCTTCTTCCTCTTCCGCCATTGAAGTCAATGGCAGCCCATAGAACCGTACGTAGGAAAGTTATGTAATTTGGCACACATGTAGAGGCCAGTCTTAGAAGTTACTATAGCAAATTTGGTGTATGTAGCTCAAACCCTCTAGTGCCAGCAACAGTCCAAAAATCCAATTATGTTCATGTTCATAACTGCTGACTCGTAAGGCCTAGAGACAAAATTCTCAGAATCAGAATACAGCAAAAAGAAGACTGGGCATCTGTCTGTCTGTCTCTCTCTCTGTTTGTCTCTCTCTCTCGCTCTGTCTGTCTGTCTGTCTGTCTGTCTGTTCATGGTAAACATTTGAACACACAGCGCCTGAGCTGTCACTTTATTTTCTCCTTGTGGTGAGTGCTCTTCAGTGTGTCCTCTACTCTCATCAGTCTTCCTGTAAACCAACAGCATCACAGAGCTCTGTTTCTGCTTTCAGGGGAACTTGTGAGGTTTGGTGCAAATGACCAGCACCACACACACTCTCACACACACTCAAACACACTCTCACACTCACACACACTCTCACACTCACACACACTCTCACACTCACACACAGACACACACAGTCACACAGACACACACAGTCACACACACACACACCTTGTTGTGTCTTGTCTTCTTGTGTCTTGTCTTCTTGTCAGAATCAGAATCAGATTTATTGGCCAAGTGTGTTGACACACACAAGGAATTTGGTTCCAGCAGTTTGTGACTCTACAAACTTGTGTCTTGTCTCTTGTGTCTTGTCTTGTTGTGTCTTTTTGTGTCTTGTTCTTGCATATTTTGGATCCTTTGCTCATGCCGATTCGAATGCACCATATGACGTCATTTCTGTCATGAATATCTTTCCACCATTTTGAATTTTCTGTAAAACCTACTTTTTTGAACTCCTCCTAGTCCGATTTGCGTGTCCTTTGGTATGTAGCATCTAGAGACACCCCAGACAAAAAGTTATCAAAAGGTTTTTGATAGGCCAATGCATTCTCATATACTGTGGCAACATACATGGCGAGCACGCCAAAACAGACGTGAGGCTGTATCTTCGCAAAACTTATGCAATGCAATGCCATATCGCTTGGTATGGTTCATCAGCGACATGTTCTGAGCGCATCTGATTGGCTTGACCCCGGTATCGCTGCTTGCAGCTATATTAATAATTGTGTTCTACTCACATCTCGTCCCTTCATGGCGTGCATTCTGAGCTTCTCGGTCATCTCGTGGACCGGCATCGCGTTGGGTAAATCCTGTTTGTTCGCAAGAACCAACACAACGGCATCCCTCAGGCCATCGTCCTCAAGCTAAAGACATAAAACATGATTTTCAAGCACAAGATCAAGACAAATGCTAAGTGCACATCATGAACGTTATGAAGGATCCATTTACCATCATCTGCAGCTCTAAAGCAGCTTCCTGGATGCGCTCACGGTCGCTGCTGTCCACCACAAAGATGAGGCCCTGCACCAACACACAATATATTTACAGGGTCCTTTACATGGATTACATCAATCTAATGTTTAAAACAATGGTTGGGATGAACATCTGCTAGAGCTTGATCTAAAAGTGAGGTAACAGTAACCAGGCATTAGACGTTACATTAGATTCCTAATCTGAACCAGATGTGCTTTAAATAACCTGAACGTGGCTCCATAAAGTTTACATGTAAATTAAGATGAATGTTATATTCGATCATGAACTCACCATGGTGTTCTGATAGTAGTGTCTCCAGAGCGGTCTAATGACGTTCTGTCCTCCGACGTCCCACACGGTGAAGGAAATGTTCTTGTACTCGACCGTCTCCACATTAAAGCCTGAGTCACAGCACAAACGTGGACACAAAAGACATATTAAGGTTTACTTCTAAGTCACTAGTCGTCCAATAACAGTCTAATAACAGTCTCTATAGCGGTCTTACCAATAGTAGGAATGGTTGTGACGACTTCACCCAGTTTGAGCTTATAGAGCACTGTAGTCTTCCCGGCTGCATCCAGACCAACTTAAAGAGGAGAAAAGATTTTACATTATAGATGCAGGAGGTTAAACAATAAAACAAACAGCCATGTGAGTTTATTATTAGTTGCACAATATGTTTTGTACAGATAAAACACAAGTCCAAAGTTGTATAATCAGCTTATATGTATAATTTTCCACACTAAACCCAACACTGAATGCACTCACCCATCAGCAATCTCATCTCCTTCTTGTGTATGAAACGAGAAAAGATGGAGGAGAAAAAAAGACCCATAATAAAACAATCAAGTCAAGAAATGAAAAGAGAAATAAAGGCTTTCAGTGATCTGTTCTCTCTGAGATGTTCCTCTCGGTGTGTGTGTGTGTGTGTGTGTGTGTGTGTGTGTGTGTGTGAGAGTAAAGAGCCGCTCTGCAGGTTTATATAGTGAGTCTGACGCGTGATTGCTTTCGCTTTGAAAACACGGAAATCTGGACACGCGCGAGCTTCCAACGCGCACATATTGACACACACACACACACACACACACACACACACACACACACACACACACACACACACACACACACACACACACACAAACACAGTGCAAGACGTTTTTCTCCAGTTCAATCCAACGCGTTCCAAATGGCGTCACTTCCCGTGGCCCAATGAGGATCTCTATTAGAGTTAAAAGTGATTAGATTTATTAATGAGTGTTGTGGGAATGAACAAATATGTGTTAATAAATATACACTGTCCCAGAAGTCCACATACTTAGAATGACAATTTTTAAAAACTTTTTTCAGGCTTGGTTCATTTATTTATTTATTTATCTATCTATCTATCTATCTATCTATCTATCTATCTATCTATCTATCTATCTATTATTTATTTATTTGTTTGTTTATTATTATTTATTTAGTTAGTTATTATTTGCTTATGTATGTATGTATGTATGTATGTATGTATGTATGTATGTATGTATTTAGTTATTATTTATTTATTGATTTATTTATTTATTAGTTTGTGTTTTCTTCAGATGCCTCCATATGTGTTTACGGAAAAAAAACAGGATGTGTTGTAAATAAAGTAACATTTCACTCTCAAAGTATTTATTTCTTCCATACATGTAGACCTTTGGGACACTCTTTACTGTATATACAAATAAGTCTGATCCTGGGGTGAAGTGACGATGTGTGTTTAATCCTTTAAATATACTGCACTAGAGTTTTAGAAAACATCAAGAATGAGAGCTACATGTGTTTTTAGAATGTAGTGCATAATGTATATAAGTTTATAGGTAGCTAATTTATTATTACTGTAGTATAATTATTGCTGTTGTTGTTATTACAGTCATTATCATCATCATCACATATTATTTTCTCCAAGCAGGGAAAAACCTCTTTAAAAAGCTCTTTAAAGGGTTGTGTTCCCAACTGAGGAGAGAAGACTCATGCATTTAAGGATTGTGGTCGTACTGCACAAAGTAAACACATGTCCACACACGTATTTGTAAAAATAGATATTTCTATTACCAGATTAATTTGAAGTATGCAGCCATTTGTCAAACCCATGAGAAACAATGCAACAACAAAAAATTATAATATTCATAACATTTGTGACGTATATAAATACAATACAATATCTTTCAAATAAATTCACTTCAAAAATAAAATCGTTTGGTGATCTGTTTGGTGTCTGTTTTATCGCTTGGTGATCTGATCAGTTATCCAGTCCAGTCCTTCATATAAACCTGTTCCATTTGTTGCACAAGTCGACTGGATGAACCACTGAAATAAAAAGGTGAAGGGATATAAATATAGAGTTCAAAAAAAAGTTGTCAAACAACATTGCAATGCAAACAATCTAATAAGGTTTTCAGAATTCTTAACTACTCACAGATCTTCTCTTAATTGTGTCCAATCTGAGCTTCTCTTTCATCTCGTGGACCGGCATCGCGTTGGGTAAATCCTGACTTCCTCATGCTAAAGACATAAAACATGATTTTCAAGGCACAAGATCAAGACAAATGCTAAGTGCACATCATGAACGTTATGAAGGATCCATTTACCATCATCTGCAGCTCTAAAGCAGCTTCCTGGATGCGCTCACGATCGCTGCTGTCCACCACAAAGATGAGGCCCTGCGCCAACACACAATATATTTACAGGGTCCTTTACATGGATTACATCAATCTAATGTTTAAAACAGTGGTAGGGATGAACATCTGCTAGAGCTTGATCTAAAAGTGAGGTAACAGTAACCAATTCCTAATCTAAACCAGACTTGCTTTAGATAACCTGAAGGTCGACTTTAAAGTTCAATTAAAATTGCAGTGTATAGATGAACATGGAGAAAAATGTTGTGTTTGCTCATACACTCACCACGGTGTCTGGATAGCTCTCATAGTGGTGTCTCCAGAGCGGTCTAATAGCCTTCTGTCCTCCCACATCCCACACACAGAAGGAAATGTTTTTGTGCTCTACAGTCTCAACATTAAAGCCTGATTTACAGCATAAAAACAGAGACAAAAATGTAGGGTTTAACGCTATGTCATTAGATGACTAATAACAGTCTAATAACAGTCTAATAACAGTCTAATAACAACAGTCTTACCATTAGTAGGGATGGTGGCAGTAGCTTCACCCAGTTTGAGGTTATAGAGCACTGTAGTCTTTCCAGATGAATCCAGACCAACTTGGAGAAGAGAGATTAATTTTAGATGTGATTTCACAAGTAAAATGTATTTTGTACAAAAGCGATACACATCCAAAGTTGTGTAATAGCCTTGTGTGTATTACTGTACACAATAGGAGTAATAGTGAATGCACTCACTCACTCACCCATCAGCAATCTCATCTGCCTTTTCCCTGGGCCACTGGAGAAGAGCGCGCTAAGTGTAAGACCCATAAGAAATAAACAAAGCTAGAAATAAAGTCTGTCAATGACGGATTCAGTGATCTGTTCTCTTTTATCTGTACTTGTTTCTCTCGGTGACAAAGAGCCGCACACACACACACACACACACACACACACACACACACACACACACACACACACACACACACACACACACACACCTTGCAGGAAGTATCAAACCAATCACTTGGGTAAAATCTATCTATCTATCTATCTATCTATCTATCTATCTATCTATCTATCTATCTTATACAGTAAATATTAGATGTGCTGCCAATCATAACAAATAAAATCACATTTTGGAGAATTTCTTTTTAAAAAAGTATTAATCAACGCTATATGGAGACTTTTGGGACACCCTGTATTATATTATTATTATTATTATTATTATTATTATTATTATTATTATATAAAAAAGGTTTTCCCAAAGTACAGGATGTGACGTCATTTGGAACACGTTGGACTTGCCTGCCGTGAAACTTCCCTGCTGTGTGTGTGTCCGTGTGTGTGTTTGTGTTGGATGCGCGTGTTTGTGTTGGATGCGCGCGCGTGTCTACCTGCAAGCTATATAAACCGGCTGTGCGGCTTTTTCCTCATAGCGCTGGGAGAGAGAGAGAGAGAGAGAGAGAGAGAGAGAGAGAGAGTGTGAGAGACACACAGAGAGAGACAGAGAGAGAGTGAGTGAGAGAGTGACACACACACACAGAGAGTGAGAGAGACACACAGAGAGAGTGTGAGAGAGAGAGAGAGAGAGAGACACGGAGAGAGAGTGAGAGAGAGACACACAGAGAGAGTGTGACAGAGACACAGAGAGAGAGAGTGTGTGAGAGAGAGAGAGAGAGACACGGAGAGAGAGTGAGAAAGAGAGACAGAGAGACACACAGAGAGTGTGTGTGAGAGAGAGAGACACAGAGTGAGAGACACAGAGAGAGAGTGTGTGAGAGAGAGAGACACAGAGAGAGAGACAGAGAGACACAGAGAGAGAGTGTGTGAGAGAGAGAGACACAGAGAGAGAGAGACACACACACAGCTGTTCTTCATTATGGGAAACTTTTTCACCGCCCTGTTATTTCGTCTCAGAGAGAACAGACCAGTCAGAATATTAATGGGTGAGTTTCATTTCTCATTCTCAATCCTACTGTTGACTTCTCCACTCTGATTGGTCAGAATGCGTTGATTAGGTTTCAATCACAGCAGCTGTCAGTATCCCAGATTTAAATGTAAGAATGTTTTTATTATTTTAATAGTAGCAAGACTTTTCCTGGGACTTGTGTGTATTTGAAAGAAACAACAGATTCATACATCTACTGTTATTTAACAGTAAATAATGAAGTTTTCTGTAAGAGTTTTCGGTTTCTCGCTGACAAGCTGAATTACTCGTTTGGTAAATAAAAATAAACAAAACTATAACATAATATCATCTAGAACATAAATGATGACAGGAAATACAACAATACATTTAAAATTTATGGTTCAATTAAAAAAATATAAATAAATAAATTGGGGGGGAAAAGCGTCATTGTGGATAAAGTGTTGTGTCTTTTGTGTTAAATGTAACACAACTCTTTCTGGAAGCCGAGTTGTAACTGAAATGAAATGAATGATATTTTTCTCCTCTTCAAGTTGGTCTGGATGCAGCCGGAAAGACTACAGTGCTCTATAAGCTCAAACTGGGTGAAGTCGTCACAACCATTCCTACTCTCGGTAAGACGAGTAAAAAGTTTGTGCAGACCAAAAACATGCTAACCGGATGACCTTAAAGATGCTGAAACTTAAATAAAGATATGAAATAGATTTTTTTAATACCTTAACAATATAAATAACCCAATAAACACTCATCAGACTCCATAAACTACATCTTTAAATGTGATATTTATTTATTCATTCATTCATTCATTCATTTTTTCACAGGCTTTAATGTCGAGAAGGTCGATTACAAGAACATCACCTTCACCGTGTGGGACGTCGGAGGGCAGGACGTCATCAGACGGCTCTGGAGACACTACTATCAGAACACCGCTGTGAGTTCATGATCCGATAATCTTAATCTTTAATCTACGTTATATCTTGTTACTTGCTTTTAGGTTCTGGGATTAGATTCAGGAAACGAGCTTTTTTTTTATTGTGTGTTGTCGTCGCAGGGTCTCATCTTTGTGGTGGACAGCAGCGACCGTGAGCGCATCCAGGAAGCCGCTTTGGAGCTGCAGAACATGGTAGAGAAATCCTTCGTTCTGCTTATTTGTTTAATGTACAAGAATAAACTAAACTCATGACACTTTCATGTCTTCCTCCTCGTCCAGCTGGAGGAAGATGAGCTGAAGGATGCTGCTGTGTTGGTTCTTGCTAACAAACAGGATATGCCCGACGCCATGCCGGTCCAGGAGATGACCGAGAAACTCGGACTGCACTCCATGAAGGGACGAACTGTGAGTAGATCATAATCACAAGAACGTGACCAGATTTCTCTCTAACGCGGACGTCTTTTAAAACGGTTTCTATCGTATTTTCTTTCTTCTCAGTGGTACGTCCAGTCGACTTGTGCGATAAACGGAACAGGTTTATACGAAGGATTGGACTGGATGGCTGCTCAAGTGTAACACTGCACAAATACGAACCTATTTATAACCTTATGCAAACGTATATACTATGTATATTTAAAGGGAAGGACTGGATCATGAGCACTTTGTTTTGAAGTTTTACAATATTTTGTAAATATGTCAGTATGTGTTTACTTCTGAGATTTGCTTACTGTGCCTTTATATATTAGTCGAATCAAACTGAACACATCTGTCTATGTGTATTTCTACTGTGTGTGTTCAATATATTAAAAAGATTTTAAACTCATGGTTGAAGTAATACTGCTCACTAGTATTGGCATTCGTGCCATTTTAGGATTTTCTTTCTCTTATGGACTCTTTAAGCTAGACTATTTGCTTAACAAATCCCTGTCTAGCGTCATGGAAACGCCATGTAAAACTGCACCGCCTCCCTGGGTTTTCTTTGTTTGCAAAGCGCTTTAGTTTTTCACACATATACACACACAAAAAAAAATCATTCCAAGGTGAGGAAACCTAAACGAGGAGACTTACAAGGTTATGCAAATCCGGACGGATTTTCTTTTCTGCTGACGGTTGATAATCCGAAGGACTCGTCCTACTGAAGACGCTGCTAATAATCTTACTATTATGACCGGTACATCGTTCTGAAACTGGAGACTCATTACTAAATACTAAACAAACTCCTCACTAAATCAGACATATTCTTCTAATCTGTTTACGATGAACACTGAACAAGTTACCGGTCATTGATTCTGGCCGATCAGAGTCAAGAAATCCTGAAACCATCTGATTGTGCATATTTATTTACAGTTAAAAACAAAACATGGAGACAGGCAATGCGTAAACTTCACGTTACACAAAGTGTATGCAATATTATTAGTGGTTATGGCTCTGAGAAAAAAAAATTATTAATGCCAAAATAGGGAACCTGGTGCAAGCACGTGTTAAGTCTGTGCTTCTCTATACACCGAGTCGTTCATCGCCCTTTTATGACTTTATTATTAAGTAACCGTTAAAGTATTGACTAACTGTAAAAATGATCAGGATCAAAAATACCAGTGTTACAAAATACTGTTCGACAAGTGTGTTATGCACGAGAGAATATCAATTTACTTTTATATAAAACTTTAAGCATGTTAAAATAAGCTCCTCTGTATGTATAAAACACAAGTGGTTGCCTAACAGACATCTTTTACGCTAACTAATAACGACCGGCTCAGGCGTACGGCGCGTTCTGCTGTGTCTCAGCCCGAAAGCCAACCGTCATATCCGCTAAGCGTCGAGTCTCCAAGCCTGCAAATCCAGTCCACGGAGCTATTGAATAACTAAACCTCGTTCTTCAACCGGCTTTGTCACTTCAGAAGTGACGCGACATAAACAGTGACGATATTTCTTCAGATGTCAGTCGATGATTCTGTGCTAAAAAATAAATAATAAAAAAGAAAAAAAAAAAAAGAAAAGAAATAAAAATACACCACCCCGAACAGAACAGTATCTTTGGTCGTTTCTACATTTTGCTCCTCATCATATCTCAAGGCACATGATAGAAGAACTCCTGCAGGACTCCTTAGGCGCTTTAATGTCTTCGATTTCATGCAATTCTAGTCAGATACTTCGAAATACTCGCAATCAACTGGTCTGATGTACAGACGGGAAACAAAAAGTCGTGAGAGTAGAAATTAAAAAGCAAAGAGATCAGAATGAAACAGTACAGCAGTATAGAAGACTCAGCAGTACGTTATTATAATGATATTAAAACTAACCTAACCACCAGAGGGCGCCCTTTCGCAAACACGTCGTCTGCCTCGGCCGAAGTTTCCCAAGCGGTCCGTAGAGAACGGTTTAAACTGAACGATTTTAGTGCTGTGATGCTCTCAACTCTCCTTAAGAGGAAAGCTATTTAGATCATTATTTTAGGTAGGTTAGAGCTTAAACTGTTCAGGACAGAGGATGGGAACCTGTACCTTAGGCAATGACTGTTTTTTAAATTATAATTAATTTAAAAAAAAAAAAAAAAGCGACGATTTTTCTTTAGACGAGATTTTAGACCGACATTATATACTTAAAGTTTTAATTGTTGATCCATTATAAAAAGGCATTAATTAAGCACCTCCTGATGTAATGCTGAGTGTCAGATGAGTAGGTGATTTACTCCTGTAGACGCATTAACGTCCTAAACGCATGTAAGGTCTTGTGTGTGAAACGTCTCGATGTATTAAATCATGATCAGCTTCAATAAACCCGTGTCTCTGTTTCTTCGTTACACGTAAACCTACCAGGTATAATTTGATCACACAAGGTCAGGATTCTAAGCTTTCAGATGTACGAGGTGGACGAAAAAACCCTAAATCCGTTATCTAAAACTTACCTAATCCACACTGCGTTAAATGTTTTCAAGATTCATCTCTCTAGATTCGCTCTGTATGCTGTATTACACGGTTAACTCGGGTTCGTCTCCGTAAATGTCCAGGCAGTCATGTTAAAAAACAAGAAATCCAAAAGGTCAGTCTCACACAGTGAGAGACAAAAAGTCATCAATATTAAGAATGAGCACATTCCTAACACCTCTCTTCACGTAGAGAGCAGAGAATGTCATTGGGCTGGTGCTGCCTCTTCCAGGGCTCCAGCAATGCCAGCATTGCACTGCAGCTCGAACCCTTCGCTCTCATTAGATCTCTAGGAGTAACTGCACCTGCGAAAGAAATTTGCTCGCAGCTTATGTGGAGCAGTTCTGGTGTTAAACCCTCCAAACTCCTCAAAACGGTGATTGGCTCAGTCGCCTCGTCCTTGTTTGTGCAGTGGTATGTGTTCAGGGTCAGGGCGTGGCTGGTTTGTGCAGGATTCCCTGCAGGTCATCTGGAAGCGAGAGGATAATAGAGTCAATGTGGGACTGAAGTTTGGCCAGTGTTCCTGCTCTTACCGGCAGCTGCTCTCGCTCAGCCTGCGTCTGGGGAAACAGAGGAAACAAAGGAAACAAAATGAAGCACGGTCGCAAAGTGAAGTAGCAAAGCCGGCTTTGTTTTAAGGTCAATGTGTAAAATGCATCCAGATTTAAAATAAATAAATAAATAAATAAATAAAAATACAAACCAGTTTATCTTTCAGCTTGAGAACGAGATCGACCGTCTCCACTTCGGTGTGTTTTTGAATTCGTAGTCGCAGGTCCTTAAACAAAGATGTCCACAAGCTCAGCGATAATCGTTCAGCATTTTTTCTATGAATATTTCAGCAAAGCTTGTTTACTGTGATCGGTTCTAACCTCTTCGCAAAGCGCCTCGAGATGCAGGGCCTCCAGCTTCTGCATCATCTCTTTCCTGCGGTTTCTGAACCAGCCGTCAAAGTTGGGTGACTTGAGGAACTGCCTGTCATGGAGATAACGGAGAAAATGATCCAGAATAAAAAGGAATGGTTTGCGATAATTTACACACTTTCATTACTTTGTTTCACTGTAGCACTGACACAGGCTGTGGCCGGAGAACATGAGCCCTGATTTATGGATATAATGCACTTTAAAATGCACTTCATTTTAAACCTCCTGGACACATCACAAACACTTTAAACCTTACGTGTTGCTCCGTGGCTGAAAACACCCACTTAAATTAATGGGATATAAAATTATATCATTCACTCATTCATCTTCTACCGCTTATCCGAACTTCTCGGGTCACGGGGAGCCTGTGCCTATCTCAGGTGTCATCGGGCATCAAGGCAGGATACACCCTGGACGGAGTGCCAACCCATCACAGGGCACACACACACACTCTCATTCACTCACGCAATCACACACTACGGACAATTTTCCAGAGATGCCAATCAACCTACCATACATGTCTTTGGACCGGGGGAGGAAACCTGAGTACCCGGAGGAAACCCCCGAGGCACGGGGAGAACATGCAAACTCCACACACACAAGGTGGAGGCGGGAATCGAACCCCCAACCCTGGAGGTGTGAGGCGAACGTGCAAACCACTAAGCCACCGTGCCCCCTAAAATTATATCAGATTCATATTTTTCACATTTTGTTTTTGCATAAATCTGTTAAATCAACTTCAGTTCTAATCAAAACTACTAAATATAAAAAACAATGAATAAAAAAATTTACTTTTTAATTACTAAATTAATTAGCAATGTCAACTAATTTGCATAAAAATACACACTATACTATAGTCTGTGTTTGTGTGCACGTGCGCACACTTGTGCACAGAAATCCTGCTTGAAATCCTAATCTCACACACACACACACACGCGCACACACACACACACCCCACACACGCACGCTATAATATGCCGATATCCTTCACAGAACTCAATGTAAAAAGCCTGAAAATAAGTGTTTTTTTTTTGTTGCACAGCCGTGTGTAAAGCGGTAATGGCGCCACCTTTAGGTCAACAGTAAAAATGACAAATTTGACCTCTTCCCAGCTGAGGGAACCATTAACAAGCAAGAATGCCTGGCTGTTACATGTCATGGCCATGAAAAGATGTGGCTATAATGGCAGTCAATGGACTGTCCATAGGGGTTAATGGTAGTTGTGTAAATGATTCAAGTTGTCATAGCAACAAAATGAGCATTTGCAGGTCAGAGGAAAAGCACTAACAGAGCGACGCTCTGAACCTCTCATCTGCGTTTACTCGTTAGATTCAGTTCTGCTTGTAAGTAAACTAAATAAATATAATAAACAAGTGCTGTAAAGAAGTACCTGTAAAGACCAATCCAGTCTCCTTTGAGGCGAGACGTGAGCTGAGGACCGGCCTTTTCCAGAGTCTTCATGAACTCGTCCTGTACAAACGGCTTGAGCTGAGGAGGACTCTGAGAGGTGAGAAGAACAAAATGAAGAAGGAAGGAAAGGAAATTAAAAATAAATAAATAAATAAATAAATAATAATAATAAAAAAAACCTAGACCCCAGTGTATGGGTGGCAAAAATAAATAAATAAATAAAATAAAATAAAATAAAATAAAATAAAATAAAAAAACTAGACCACACTGTATGAATGGCAAAAAAAGAAAAATAATAATAATAATAATAATAATAATAATAATAATAATAATAATAATAATAATAATGAAAAAAGAAAACTAGACCCCAGTGTATGGATGGCAATAAATAAATAAATAAATAAATAAACAAACAACTAAATAAATTAAAAAAAAAAAAAAAAGAATGACAATAAATCTTACTTTCCAGGCAGAGATGCTTTTCTGTAAAGGCATCAGGCTGGCCACATAGCGCTCCTGCAACAAGCACATATTTAATATTTTGTCTTTCCATAAAAAAAAAGAAAAAAAAATATTATTAAATTTCACCAGTTTTATGAACTAATCAGACTTTTGTATTCATAAAGTTTCTCATGATTGGGAAATTTGCACCTGCCCCTTTAACTACTAAATGAAATCAGCAACACAAATCATATCCATGTGACCCATCACCAGTCTCACACACCCAACAGATCGCTGACTCGGGGGTAAAAAAAATCACTCTCACCAACGGAATGATGAAGCTTTGTGTTAATTCCAAGAAATATCGTCGCAAAATGGCGTTCTGGGCCTCGGATGGACGTTTCTGCTGAACTCCCTGAGAATAATAAAAAGAACAAGATTCGAGCAGCTGGAACAAGTCGTGCAGGACGAAGCAAATTCAGATCCACTGACCTTCTGGAGCTGCTTAATGATGTCTTCATCTTTGTTCAGAAAAGGCTTGTATGCGGTGTACACTCCTGGTCACACAACACGAGACCTTTATTTCATGATTAGTGCTTCGACAAACGTTTCATCTCTGAGGAAAAAAATGTGCGCTTCACGTATTTACCTGGTTTGGAATCCAGAGTTTTCAGATTCTTTAATTTCTTCACTTTCATCTGTTTGACCATTTCTGATCGAAGGGAATTCGAAAACACATGGATTACTGATCTAGTCTAGTAAAAACACACGTCCTGCTCTAAAGGATTACTGACATAAGAGACGAAAAAAAAAGCAAATACAAATAAAAAAAATGTTTTTCACATCGACTTTAAATGACGCATCTGAGCCGTATATACTGTGCATTAACTCACTATCATTATTAAATATTGTACACAAAACATTTATTCTCCCTCTTCACCTTTCAGCCATTTTCTCGTCTGATAAAGAAACTCTTAAACCTCTTAAAAGTCCTCCTCACTACACCAACACTTATTGACCTTACGATCTCTTCTAAGGGTTAAGATGCTTTATGAAAAACTTCTCTCTTTACTAGGGTCACCTCTTTCATCTTAAACCACATTACTAAGAATTTTCTGGTCCTTAATTTCACGTTCACTAATAGTCTTGCTCATAAACAATTTGAATTAGAAATGTTGCATTTATTATTCTATATTTTTACGTTTCTGTACAGCTTTTTTTGGAGACGATGTCCATTGTTTTAAGCCCTATACCAATAAAATTAAATTAATAAATCAAAAAAACGAAAATAAATAAATAAATAAATAAACAAACTGGCCTAGCTTTGTGTATTGTGCATAAAACAACCCCAACAGAAAACAATACATCATCTGATAATTCTATTTTATAAATAAACTTATTTACGTCCCCCCCCTTATTTACGTATTTCTATTTATTTTTGTGTTCCTTGTGTCAAACTCCATATTTCTATTGCACTCCAGTTCTCTGGCTGGGTTTGTGCCCCAGGGGTTATTTTAGCAGCTCGCGTACAATAAAAATGGTTCAACACAAAACAAACAGTGTGTCTGAATGAACTTCCTGCCTTTGGGTTTATTCGAGGCCGTATTGTTTTTGGAATCAGACCAACACGCTCGGAAGCTCTCAGCTCGGTTTGATTTATCTGCACCCGAGTGTGATTGCTGTTCTCACTCAGTTCAAGAATAACACCAAGGTGGAAAACAAACCTGAACATGCTGCATATGTAAAGGCATGTTTATGTGCACGCTTACAAGCTCTAATGCTTGATTGGTACCCGATATTGACAAACAACTCGCACTGAACACTGTTTATATTAACGTACCATTTAACACAACACTGAAGCTCTCAGAGTCTGGTTAACGTGAGGATGTTAGTATTAAAGGATGTCAGTCAAAACTAAGAAAAGTAGGATCGGGGGGATTTATTAAATCGTTCTTATACCATGAATTAATTACCTGTTTGCTTCATGTCTCCTATGCGGATGATGTGAGGCCAGTGCTGGAGTGTTTTGGCGAAGAAAGGATTTGTTACGCCCAGAATGACAGAGGGCCTGAAGGAAACAAACCACCGTGCAAATATGAGATGTTATGTAGAAGGTACAGAGTGAAAGTGTCTCTATTGTCAGTTCTAAACTTAAAGGTAGGGTCTCCGATTTTTGAGAAATGCTTCAGAAAAGAAAGAAAGTGAAGAAAGGCTTACGATAAGGTAAGAAGTAGGACGTGTTAATATAGGATCAGCTTTCCAGCGCTGGAGAGAACTGAAGGAGCAGGAAGTTGGTCACATATTCACAGATTGGAGTTTCCTGAGTCAATAACTCCTGAGCTAAACACTGTTACTACACAAATAACACCTCTTTTCTATCGTAGTAATGTAGAGACGCAGCTACAACCGAGTTTTGTGTAGTAACAGTGTTTAGCTCAGGAGTTATTAACTCGGGAAACTCCAATCTGTGAATATGTGACCAACTTTACTTAAGACGCCGAGGCGCTTTTTTCCTTCTCGATAGGTGAGTAACGTTGGTTTTGCTTTGTTACACAGAACTAATATATGCCTTTGTCCTTTACATGATTATGCTTGTGTGTCATTTTTGCTTGTTTGTTTATCTGCAATCGTATTGTTCTTCACTTCAGCTATGATAAAGACACATTTCTTTCCATTAGTCGCCTGGGTTACGTATGTATGTGTGGGCGGAGCTATCGATACAGGGGTGGGACCCATTTGGGTTAGGGGCGTGTTTGTTTTGGTGATTTCAAATGTCAACATTGGCTTTCAAAAATCGGAGACCCTGCCTTTAAACAAAAGATTGAGCAATAAACTCATGGCCTCTGATGTCAAGTTTGAAAATAAGGATATAATAAATATAAGAAATTTTATAGCTTTCTATTCGTATTAACAAAGAATAAAAATATCCCATGCTGAGAGATCGGGATGTCAGGCTGTATTCAGTGAGACGTTGTAAATCACTGTTACACTGACTCAGTTAACACTGATATCAGTTACACGGCTTACTATCACTGTGACAAAGTGTCTTTGTTAGCGGAGAAATGTTCCAGACAAAATGAATCAATCTTGAGAGCAAGGACAGGACGTGCTGTAGCGAAGTCAATTTCACCAGATAAAAGGAATCGAGTCTAAAAACCATTCGAGGTCTAATTCATCTCTGCCGTTTAGTTTAGATCTAACGGTTTGAGAAAGCTGTGAGGTAGGGAGCTTACGGAGCCTGGGTTCGAGTCGTGTATTCCTTGAACTCGCTGTCGTGGATGGTGAAGTATGGCCGGAAGTCGCTGCAGTAACGTAGCGGTGCAATGCAGCTATTTAAAATACAAAAAAGAAAGTATAAAGTATAGAACTTGTTCTACAGAGCTTTTACACTTGTTATGTGTCGTCTACACATCTGATGTTGTATCAAAGACACAAAAGACTTCACTCAGTATGAAGACACATATTATTAAATGACCCGTATTTTTTTAAACTCACCTGACTAAAGCGAGCACTGTGTCTGACGACTCTGCCGGTGATGGTGCCATCACAACCAGCGCTTCCCCGAGCAGCACGAGCTCCCATAACATCTGGATGTGAAAGAACACAGGGTAGAAACACCTGCAGCACAAACAGAGGAATATTATGGTTATCAAACGCATTCATCACAACCAAGATTTCTTTAAAAGCAAATGTCAAGCAGTAAAAAACCTTTACACTTCTGTCTTGAGTTTTGGGCTTTTAGGCTTGTTTAGCTCTCTGTCTGCCTGCTCCGGCTCTCGCTCTGTCTGCCTGCTCCGGCTCTCGCTCTGTCTGCCTGCTCCGGCTCTCGCTCTGTCTGCCTGCTCCGGCTCTCGCTCTGTCTGCCTGCTCCGGCTCTCGCTCTGTCTGCCTGCTCCGGCTCTCGCTCTGTCTGCCTGCTCCGGCTCTCGCTCTGTCTGCCTGCTCCGGCTCTCGCTCTGTCTGCCTGCTCCGGCTCTCGCTCTGTCTGCCTGCTCCGGCTCTCGCTCTGTCTGCCTGCTCCGGCTCTCGCTCTGTCTGCCTGCTCCGGCTCTCGCTCTGTCTGCCTGCTCCGGCTCTCGCTCTGTCTGCCTGCTCCGGCTCTCGCTCTGTCTGCCTGCTCCGGCTCTCGCTCTGTCTGCCTGCTCCGGCTCTCGCGCTGTCTGCCTGCTCCGGCTCTCGCTCTGTCTGTCTGCTCCGGCTCTCGAACTCGCTCACGCACTCTCAAACTCGCTCACGCACTCTCAAACTCGCTCACGCACTCTCAAACTCGCTCACGCACTCTCAAACTCGCTCACGCACTCTCAAACTCGCTCACGCACTCTCAAACTCGCTCACGCACTCTCAAACTCGCTCACGCACAAGACGTTTATAAAGCAAACTGGTGGACAGTTTTCAGTGTTTGAAGGCAGCCAGGGGAAGTTCCTGGGAATTTCCCACCACCTGGGAATCGATCCTGAGAAGAAACTAGATGCAGGTTTTCCGTGTATTATGAGAGATGATGGGTGGAGACGACTAAAGCTACAGACTCAAAGGGAACCTTCAGAATGAAGTTACATCTTTAGTACAGACTTTTGCTGTATTAACTGCTAATGAGGTTTTAACTTGCCCTGTTCTGTCGAGGACAATCTGACTGACATGCAGTAGAACGACATCATCAGAACACTATGAGCATGCGGAGCAGGAGTTAAACTGGGTCCCAGACCTCCATGACAGTTTTAATTTAATCCTTTACCATCTTGCTTTTCTGGCTTGCACATGTTCACTTGGGGTTGTCTAACTGTAAGGCATCAACATTTTTATAATGAGTTGCACAAAAACACAAGTGTTGACACATTGTTCAAGTTTATTTTCCTATAAAACTGCTAATAAGAAACAGAACCTCCAGGTTACCCAGAATAACTAACAGACAACAAGTTGTTGTCTCTCTCTCGAGCCGAAGGTGTCACAGCAACCAGACACAAGCAGTGTGTAAACACCGCAGTCAAGGAAAGAAAGCTCATTTCCTGTACTTTCAACAACTAGCACCAGATGGCGGCATGAGCGATTTCTCACTGACCCTTATTTGTGATCATAAATCACTGTTACTGTGAAAACAGTTAACATAATACAACACATCAGCACTTCCATAGCAAAAATCCAATCTAATACACATTTATAGTGTAGCGTTATAAATCCTAAGGCACATTAATGCATCCCAAGTCATATATCAGTGTAACCATGCATGTAAAATAGAGGCTTTACCTGAAGAGATCCACTTCATGGATAGTAGGAAGTACAACAGACACGAGAGTGTCGCTCTGTAAAAGATAACAGTGGATAGTTAAACACACACAGAACTCCATGCGAGTCTAACATCACGACATGCACTTTTCATCTTACCGAAGCGGACTGCACAAGCTGCGAGGTGCCTGGCTTGTCATAACATGTCGGTATACGCAGCTGAAAAAAAACAACAACACGCTGTCATGTTAATGACTTCCTGCACAACAATTAGTCATCAGAGATTAAACTAAAAGTGAACGATGCACTTACCTTCATGACGATGCCCATGATCGGAAGAGATAAGATCTTGCCTGGATATGGTGTTGGCCAACGGTCAATGTCATTGCAAGCTATAAAGTCATAAATAAAGATATATTTATATACAGTAAAGGCAAAAGAGAGCAGAATACATTTCTACTTAAACCTCTTGATGATAACTGACGTTTACTTAAAGGTGGGGTCTCTGTTGTTTGAGAAATGCTTCAGAAAACTGAGTCGGGCCGAAAACTAAACAAAAATCAAAACAAACGTGTGGCCAATGAGCTGAAAGGGGCGGGACTTGTCAATATGGGCGGAGAGAGTGTTCAGTGCGCATGTGTGACATTAGCAGAAAGTGGTTTTAACATTGACATGGAGGATAAAAACAAAGAAAGAAAGTGAAGAAAGGCTTACGATAAGGTAAGAAGTAGGACGTGTTAATATAGGATCAGCTTTCCAGCGCTGGAGAGAACTGAAGGAGCAGGAAGTTGGTCACATATTCACAGATTGGAGTTTCCTGAGTCAATAACTCCTGAGCTAAACACTGTTACTACACAAATAACACCTCTTTTCTATCGTAGTAATGTAGAGACGCAGCTACAACCGAGTTTTGTGTAGTAACAGTGTTTAGCTCAGGAGTTATTGACTCGGGAAACTCCAATCTGTGAATATGTGACCGACTTTACTTAAGACGCCGAGGCACTTTTTTCCTTCTCGATAGGTGAGTAACGTTGGTTTTGCTTTGTTACACAGAACTAATATATGCCTTTGTCCTTTACATGATTATACTTGTGTGTCATTTTTGCTTGTTTGTTTATCTGCAATCGTATTGTTCTTCCCTTCAGCTATGATAAAGACACATTTCTTTCCATTAGTCGCCTGGGTTACGTATGTATGTGTGGGCGGAGCTATCGATACAGGGGTGGGACCCATTTGGGTTAGGGGCGTGTTTGTTTTGGTGATTTCAAATGTCAACATTGGCTTTCAAACAATGGAGACCCTGCCTTTAATCATAGATTACATTAATATATAATAATGCAAATCTCTGGGATTACACAGACTACATAGATGTTCGAAGGAACTTGCTTTTTTTTTTTTTTTTTTTTTTTTTAAATTACAGCATATTTGGACAAAGAGGTGTCGTGTGACATCATCAGAAAAAACTGAAGTTAATGAATCCATATTTATACCTAGATACCTGTTTGACGTCTAGAAATCATTTTAATATAATTTTAATATAATATAAAATTATAATATAATATAATTTAATATAATTTTCCCTTTCACTCTGAGCAGGTTTATGATGTGTAGGAAGGCCGAGTGTCCTGTTGAGGTAAGTGGCAAATCGTTCCAACATTTACTCACCGGCTTCTAAACACGGCTCCTGTTTCTCAAAATATTCCGGGGCGATGAGTTTCAGAAGTGAGTGGAAGAAGGTGACGTAAGGAAGCTTGCTGATGAGAACCAAAGACTGAGACAAACAAAATGTACAACAAAAAAATAAATGAACAAACATTTCTGATAACTGAACTGAAATTACACTTTGCTAACAAGTAAGAAACTAGCAACAATCGAAGATGACCAATCAGACAAAAAAACTCTGGTGGGGGGTCTTTTTAAGTACTTACACACACGCACACACAGACAGACAGACACGCGCACACAGACAGACACGCGCACACAGACAGACACACGCACACAGACAGGCACACGCACACAGACAGGCACGCGCACACAGACAGGCACGCGCACACAGACACACACAGACACAGATACACACACACACACAGACACACACACACACACAGACACACACACACACACACACACACACACACACACACAGACACACACACACACACACAGACAGGCACACAGACACGCGCACACAGACAGGCACACGCACACAGACAGACACACACACACACACAGACACAGATACACACACACACAGACAGACACAGATACACACACACACAGACACAGATACACACACACACACAGATACACACACACACACACAGACACAGATACACACACACACAGACACAGATACACACACACACAGACACAGATACACACACACACAGACACAGATACACACACACACAGACACAGATACACACACACACAGACACAGATACACACACACACAGATACACACACACACACACACACACAGAGACACAGATACACACACACACACACAGACACACACACACACAGACACAGATACACACACACACACAGACACACACAGACACACACACACACAGACACAGATACACACACACAGATACACACACACACAGACACAGATACACACACACACACACAGATACACACACACACACACAGATACACACACACACACACACACAGATACTCACACACACACACACACAGATACTCACACACACACACACAGATACTCACACACACACACACAGATACTCACACACACACACACAGATACTCACACACACACACAGATACTCACACACACACACAGATACTCACACACACACACAGATACTCACACACACACACAGATACTCACACACACACACAGATACTCACACACACAGATACTCACACACACACACAGATACTCACACACACACACAGATACACACACACACACACACACAGATACACACACACACAGATACACACACACACACACACACAGATACACACACACACACACAGACACAGATACACACACACACAGACACAGATACACAAGGGGGAAAAATCATCTAGCAGCATGTGATTTGACAGACTTGCAATCGGTCAACATTTAAAAGTGATTTTGCCCTTAAATATGTAAATATTATGAACAGACAGAGACACTGGTGTGGGGTAACCTGATAAAACATGTTTACTTTGTTTAAATGGTGCCTTTAAAAGCGAGCAAGGACGGTTGACACGGAGGCAGCGAGATCTCAGCGAGTGTAAGCTCCTGTGAACTGTGAGTAAACAAATCTACTCAGGAGCCTGAAGCTCAGATAAGAAGTTACACAAAAGTGTCACATGAGAAAACACGTCGATTTGGCGAGAACTGAGTACAGAGACGGCACTAACTAAAACTAAACTAGCTGAAAATTCCTATTTATTGCAGGACAACAACAGGTGCATCATTTGTCCAGAATAATTTGTGTAATAAAGCAGTCTAGCGAATTCATGTCTTCTGAGAACCTTCAGGAAAATCCCAGCAGTTGTAGTTTCTTTCTCTGTGCACCACCGCTACGTTTACAAGGTTACATAACATCCACTTGCAAAGTCTCTGAGCTCTCGTAGTGTGGAAGCAAATTACTATTAAACCAAAAGAGTGATTTGTACGACTGATAGGAGTAACAGAATCAAAAACTCCACCACACCGTGTGCTCCCTCGTGCCTCAGTGTTACTCTTTTCAGGATGTGAAGGACTTTATTTAACAGTAGATTACAAGCGCTCCTATCCCAGGGTCGTCTTAATTAATATGACTGGCAGCGATGAGACCCAGCAACTGGTTCTGCTTGTGTGAGATGTTAAGACTTTGCTCTATGCTGAGAATTGCACTGTGGATCTTGGATTCAAGCTAGAATTCGATTCTTAAGGGTTTGACGGGCAAAACTGTCAACAAACATATTTTAACGTGCCGGCTTACTGGGTGTAAGAGCACTGGGGAGAAAAAGGCCAAATGCTAGGTGCCTAATGAATCGAGCATTTTAACCCTTGTATGATGTTCGTATATTTGTTACTCAGCCAGTGTTGGTGGGTCTGCTGGACCCGCTGCATTTTAGGGTTTTTAATTCAACACAATCAAAAATTTGATGTTAAAATACTCTACAGATGTTTACTTCATCCCAATTACAAGCAATATAAACAGCATATACGGTTAATATTTGCCCTTTACCTTTATTACATCACATTTTTTAATTAAAGTGCTACTCTTTTTTTGGTTGTTTTTTAATAAAATGTAATATAAAGAAAATAATTTTTCTAATAATTAATAATTAAATCCTTTCATTCATTTTCTACCGCTTATCCGAACTACCTCGGGTCACGGGGAGCCTGTGCCTATCTCAGGCGTCATCGGGCATCAAGGCAGGATACACCCTGGACGGAGTGCCAACCCATCACAGGGCACACACACACACACACTCATTCACTCACGCAATCACACACTACGGACAATTTTCCAGAGATGCCAATCAACCTACCATGCATGTCTTTGGACCGGGGGAGGAAACCGGAGTACCCGGAGGAAACCCCCGAGGCACGGGGAGAACATGCAAACTCCACACACACAAGGTGGAGGCGGGAATCGAACTCCCAACCCTGGAGATGTGAGGTGAACGTGCTAACCACTAAGCCACCGTGCCCCCCTAATAATTAAATAATTAATCTAATTTAATCAAGTTATGAGTGGGGGAAAAAAAAAAATCAACAAATTTACAAAGAAGCAAAGTTTTTCAAAACTATTGATGTTTATGAATATGGGTCCCACAGACCCGAACAACATACAAGGTTTAAAGACGTGTAAGCTGCATGAGCTTATAATGTCGAACACAAGCGACACGTGGGATTCACAGGGTTTAAATCACTTTAGCTCACATCCAGTTTACAGGAAATGAAACTTTAGTTGTGGAGTGTATTTAGATTAGCCGTGTGTGTGTGAAGCTATAAGAAAGAAAAGCCTTCTCTGATCTACATATTTATACCAGCTATATGAAAGCGTGTAATACACACACTTTACACAACAACTTGGAATTCTCGAATCGGATTGGTTAGAAAAGTTTGATTCATTCATTCGCTCAAAATATTATTAAACTAAGAAAATGTTTTATTTTTATTAAATTGTCAATAAGGTTTACATAATGAATGAATTTAGTTTTGCTTTATTTCCATAAATCCATAACCTTTATGGAAGAATTGTCCAGTGTCAGTGTGAGTCTTTAGACCGACGAGCTGACTTTTCCTCTTATTAACATCAGGAGAGAAAGAGAGAGATGCTATGTTGTGAACAGCTGCAAGAACACAAGCGATAACATGAACTAACTTGTTTTATGGATTTCAGCATTAAAAATAATGAAAAGATTAAAACTGAAAATGAAAAAAAAAAAAAAAAGGATATAAACTTAAATGTTTACTAAACGTCTGCGTCATATAGAGTAGATACAAACAGTGCTGTAAATGTCTGCGGCTCACCTTCTGAAAATAGCCCCTCTTCAGTGTTTTATCTCGAACTTGCCTGAAGTAAACATAACCGTAGAAATGCCCCTGGTCTTTCTAAAAGGCAAAAAAAAAATTTGCGTTCTGTTATTATACTGTTTGTGTTGTAAATAATTAACACTAAACCATATGAAATATGGTGCATAAATAAAAAAAATTATATTTCGGCTGAAACGTTTCTTGCTTCCGAAGATTTCTAACCTTGAGGCAAACCGGCGCGTCTCTGTCGCAGTGGTCCAGAAAACATCTGAGCGACGACTTTCTGCCCGCCGCCTGCCGGAACCGGAAGCAAAACTGTGTGTCCCCTAAGCAGCCTGTGAGCGGAAAGAGGAAACGACAAAAGCATCATCCAATCATCCGAAATCTCTGGGATTCTTCAGGCGTCTTTAGAGAGTTTTCCTTTTTTTTTCCAGATCTTTTTTGGTGTGTGAAATAGGAAAGATTGCAGTTATTTGTGATGAACAGTCAAAACAGTACAGATCCTGCATGGGTTCTAATGTTTATCATATACTTAACAAGAGTTATTAAGGTCATGTGATACCTTGTCTGGCTTCTTGTGCCAATATCCACATTAATCGTCATAGCAACAAGCAACAATGGAGTCCTGGAGTTTTTGAGGAAATTCTACATTTATAATATCTGAATGACGCACGACGTTAACGTAAATATGCTCGTATATATTTGTTATGCGCACGTTCTATATAACGTGTAACATAATTGGGTCAGATACGAGGAAATGATCCATGCGCTGAATTTATTTCCGCCATCACGAGTCTCAAATCAACTGACCTTACATCCAAAAGACTTCTATGCAGAACAGACATTATTGTGGGTTTAAAAGATTCACTACAATTAAAGCTTGAATTTGTAAAAAAAAAAAAAAAGCCGTTAAGGGAAAAACCGCTAGTCCGAACTGCATATCTGTATTTGATATGCAATTAATTAGGGAGTGTTGAAATGTGTCTGTAACAACTCACATAAATCTATCGCTTATATCGTTCTAATATTAATAAATAAAATAAAAGAATGAAAAGGAGTAGAGTGAGTTTCTGTAGTCATACAGATATTTTGTTCGATTTTCCGTTTCTTATAAGCGGATCACTACAAAGAAATATTAAATTTTATGCTTATTTTAATGCTTCTGGCATGAACTATCTAATTATTATGAAAATAATATTTTACAGAAGACTGAATACGGTTTGATTTGGTGTATTTTATGCACTAGCCTTTATTCCGCAGCACCAATAAATCTGTGTTGGGGAAGTCCAGGTCAGCTTAAAGCCGTTCCAGACAGCACTGTAGAGCAGAGCAGCTTGAACAAGTTCCCTGCCCTTCCTACATGATCAGTGAGCATCAGCTGGAGCAGGATGTGTTTTTGTGACAGAGAAGGTTAAACAAAAGAACCTGGTGCTACGTCAGCACTGTGTTTAGTGGGTGGAGATGCTGGAGAAAGGCTTATTCTGGTTATGAGCTGTGGGCTTGGGCGTGAGCCTCTGTTCGGAGAGGTCAAAGAGTGGACTGTGTGTGTGTGTGTGTGTGTGTGTGTGTGTGTTAGTCGGTTGTCTTACAGGGTGTGACGGATGGACTACCTCACCTTCCAAGTTAACTCTAACAACAAGGCCTATAAGAAAGAAAGAAAGAAATAGATAGATAGATAGATAGATAGATAGATAGATAGATAGATAGATAGATAGATAGAGACAGACAGACAGGCGGACAGATGGAGAGAGAGAGAGAGACAGACAGACGGACGGAAAGATAGATAGGAAAACAGAGGTACGTAAAGATAGATAGATAGATAGATAGATAGATAGATAGATAGATAGAGACAGACAGACAGACAGACAGGCGGACGGATGGAGAGAGAGAGAGACAGACAGACGGAAAGATAGATAGGAAAACAGAGGTACGTAAAGATAGATAGATAGATAGATAGATAGAGACAGACAGGCGGACGGATGGAGAGAGAGAGAGACAGACAGACGGACGGAAGATGGAGAGAGAGAGAGACAGACAGACGGACGGAAAGATAGATAGGAAAACAGAGGTACGTAAAGATAGATAGATAGATAGATAGATAGATAGAGACAGACAGACAGACAGACAGACAGGCGGACGGATGGAGAGAGAGAGAGACAGACAGACGGACGGAAAGATAGATAGGAAAACAGAGGTACGTAAAGATAGATAGATAGATAGATAGATAGATAGATAGATAGATAGATAGATAGATAGAGACAGACAGACAGACAGGCGGATGGATGGAGAGAGAGAGAGACAGACAGACGGACGGAAAGATAGATAGGAAAACAGAGGTACGTAAAGATAGATAGATAGATAGATAGATAGATAGATAGATAGATAGATAGATAGATAGAGACAGACAGACAGACAGACAGACAGACAGACAGGCGGACGGATGGAGAGAGAGAGAGACAGACAGACGGACGGAAAGATAGATAGGAAAACAGAGGTACGTAAAGATAGATAGATAGATAGATAGATAGATAGATAGATAGAGACAGACAGGCGGACGGATGGAGAGAGAGAGAGACAGACAGACGGACGGAAAGATAGATAGGAAAACAGAGGTACGTAAAGATAGATAGATAGATAGATGGATAGATAGATAGACAGACAGACGAATGGAGGGAGAGAGAGAGACAGACGGATGGAAGGATAGACAGATACATAGAAAGACAGACGGACGGAAGGATAGACAGAGAGACAGATATGATGCATTTCCCAAGAGTGAGTGAAAGAAAAAGTACATTCACAATTGTAAAATCTGAGCAATCCTAAAGATTGCCTTCATTCACAGCACAAACTCCAGCTGTTTTTTTTCCCTTGTTCTTTCCTTTTTTGCTTTTTCATTCAATATAAATTCTTTCCTACTTAAGCAAACCTTTTCAGAAGCAGAAAACTAGAATAATCCTAAAGTCTTATACTTTTGGTATTCCTCCTGGTTTTGCTCTAAGATGCCTTGAGCACATGGGAATAACTGCTTCCCTTCTAGCTGCACTCCGTGTCCCTCTCGTCATTTAAAAGTTACCCCGTACATATATACGCTAAGTGTTTCCCTGACCTACACAACGGCAGAGTCAGAGCTAACGGCTTCAGCAGCTCCTTCCGGTACCAGAGAACCATCTCCAATCCAGGATCTTCAGAGATCACAAACTTCAAGCTCCTTTTTCTCGTCGAATTTAACACTTCTGTGATTTATGATATGTTCAGATGCAGCACGCAGTGTTTCATTTGTATGCACGAGATGCAGGAATCACACTCAGGAGTTAAACAGAACAATCAACCTGAAACACTTTGGTTCTGCGGTTTGATTTCAACTGAAATGAGAAAGCAAGTCCGGAATGTTTTATAGAACCAAACTCGGATTGGGAATTTTCCAGAAATTCATGGACTCTTTTCTGCATAAACAATTCAGGTTCTTCCAGGAACACAAGCATAAATACTGCCATTCAATCACATGACACTTTAATTATTTGATACAATACTGGCACTAACACTTTTTTGGATAAATAATATTTGTTTACTGATTAGATTATTCATCAAAGCTTTTGCAGCTTTTTGATGACAGAAATGACTGAAAAAACCCTAAAAATCCTCTTTGAGTCACGAGTGACAAACATGAGTAGAGCCATGAGGCAAGTCATGACATGTGTGTCTATACTGTGTTAAGAGCTCTGCTGTGTAAAGAGATCATCAGTAATTCAGTCTATCATCGTGCAGAAATGCTCAGGAGGAACTCACACCAACTTGAACAGAAAAACCCAGAAATCCAGAAAGTGGATGATTCCTCACAACAATCAAACAGCTGATGTGGTACAACAGGATCTTTTTATTTCCGCTCTCTCACAACTTCAGTTCCATTAACTGCTGAAATTGAAAAAGAGGAAACCTCACTCGTTCTCACACTCATGCACTCGCAGGATCGCTCCTCGCTCGCTCACCCTCCTTCACGCTCGCTCACTCCTCGCTCGCTCACTCACTCCTCGCTCGCTCACTCACTCCTCGCTCTCTCACCCTTGCTCTCTCACCCTTGCTCTCTCACCCTTGCTCTCTCCTCGCTCACCCTTGCTCGCTCACCCTTGCTCTCTCACCCTTGCTCTCTCACCCTTGCTCTCTCACCCTTGCTCTCTCACCCTTGCTCTCTCACCCTTGCTCTCTCACCCTTGCTCTCTCACCCTTGCTCTCTCACCCTTGCTCTCTCACCCTTGCTCTCTCCTCGCTCACCCTTGCTCGCTCACCCTTGCTCTCTCCTTGCTTACCCTCGCTCACTCCTTGCTCTCTCTTCGATCACTCCTTGTACGTGCTCACGATGAACAAACCTCGAACAAATAATTTCTCTCTTTATGAAAATATTACTATATATAGTCTATGTGTAGAATATATAGTCTCATACCAGCACACACACAAATGCTCTAGTATGCACACACATGCGCCGTTGCCCCAAGCATGTGTGGAAGGAGCAGGTGATGCATGAGAGCCTTCATTGTTCATATTTCAGTAAGATGAAGCTCTAATCGATACAACACTGCAGAGACAAGAAGCACTACCATAATAAGCCTCCGGTCAGCAGCATGCACTCACTAGTGTGTGTGTGTGTTTACTCTATTAATAATGCTCATTATGCAACACACTCCTACTGCGCAAACACTGACATCCTGGAGCATTCCAATAATACCACTTTCAGAAAAGAGCAAATTTATACACAAATGAAAACAGGTCATTATTCAAGTGTCACATTTTAATTATGAACTCGATTAAGATAAGAAATAAAGTTCTGTCCAATTTATAATTTATTGTGTTAATACATTTATAATAATGAGAATAATTATAAATTTATAAAAATCTGTAACACCTGCTTTTATCGTGAGGCAGATAAGCACTCAGGTTTCTACACAAGTTTGCAAACAACCCTGGAGACGTGAAGTAATCTAAATATTCTGATGATTCATCACAATGTGTTACATTACGATTAGCCTTAAGGACACACTGTAGACACTCTGAACTGTCTGTCTGATCTGCAGTCAATACTGAATGACGAATCAGCAGCTCAGTGGAGGAGAAGTAGATTAGACGGATGGAATCTTAACCTTTATGTCCTGAGCCTGTGTATGTGTGTGTGTACGTGGCCTTCATTACTATATCGGCCAATCCAGATATGTGATAAAGGTAATTAGAGTCGAGTGTGTGTAACCTGCCCTGTGTGTGTGTGTAACCTGCCCTGTGTGTGTGTGTGTGTAACCTGCCCTGTGTGTGTGTGTGTGTAACCTGCCCTGTGTGTGTAACCTGCCCTGTGTGTGTGTGTGTAAAACTTGCCCTGTGCGTGTGTAACCTGCCGTGTGTGTGTGTGTCTGTGTGTGTGTAACCTGCCCTGTGTATGTGTGTGTGTAACCTGCCCTTTGTGTGTGTGTAACCTGCCCTGTGTGTGTGTGTGTATGTGTATGTGTGTGTGTAACCTGCCCTGTGTGTGTGTGTCTGTGTGTGTGTAACCTGCCCTGTGTGTGTGTCTGTGTGTGTGTGTAACCTGCCCTGTGTGTGTGTGTCTGTGTGTAACCTGCCCTGTGTGTGTAACCTGCCCTGTGTATGTGTGTGTGTGTAACCTGCCCTGTGTGTGTGTGTGTCTGTGTGTGTGTGTAACCTGCCCTGTGTGTGTGTGTGTGTCTGTGTAACCTGCCCTGTGTGTGTGTGTCTGTGTGTGTGTGTAACCTGCCCTGTGTGTGTGTGTCTGTGTGTGTGTGTAACCTGCCCTGTGTGTGTAACCTGCCCTGTGTATGTGTGTGTGTGTAACCTGCCCTGTGTGTGTAACCTGCCCTGTGTGTGTAACCTGCTGTGTGTGTGTGTGTGTGTGTGTGTGTAACCGGCCCTGTGTATGTGTGTGTAACCTGCCCTGTGTGTGTGTAACCTGCCCTGTGTGTGTGTGTGTATGTGTGTGCGTAACCTGCTCTGTGTGTGTGTTTGTGTGTAACCTGCCCTGTGTGTGTATGTGTGTGTAACCTGCCCTGTGTGTGTGTGAGTGTAACCTGCCCTGTGAACACACTGCTCTAGAACATAAACCACAGAGACAGACGTGACGTGTAAAATCACACAAAATCACACTAAATCACTCGCTTACCCGAGTTCGAATCCGGAAATGACAAGTAGCAGATGCTCATTTTCTGAAATGAAGGAGGAAATTATTAAAGGTTTAAATTCAAGAGAAATACAATAGACTCAATATTTAGGTTTGTTTATTATTGTTTTATTGCTGTATCAGTGGCTATTGTCATGAGTCTGATCAAGGAGAAAGAAAGAAAGAAAGAAAGAAAGAAAGAAAGAAAGAAAGAAAAACACATTAAAAAAGAAAGAAAGAAAGAACAACATGAAAGTTAGAAAGAAAGAAAGAAAGAAAGAAAACGTGACAAAGAAAAAAGAAAAAAAAGAAGTTAGAAAGAAAGAAGTTAAAAAACAAAAAGAAAGAAAGAACAACATGAAAGTTAGAAAGAAAGAAAGAAAGAAAGAAAGAAAGAAAGAAAGAAAACTTGACAAAGAAAAAAGAAAAAAGAAGTTAAAGTTAGAAAGAAAGAAGTTAAAAAACAAAAAAGAAAAAGAAAGAAAGAAAGAAATTAAAAAACAAAAAAGGAAAGAAAGAAAGAAATTAAAGAAAGAAAGAAAGAAAGAAAGAAAGAAAGAAAGAAAAACAAATTAAAAAAGAAAGAAAGAAAGAACAACATGAAAGTTAGAAAGAAAGAAAGAAAGAAAGAAAGAAAGAAAGAAAGAAAGAAAGAAAACGTGACAAAGAAAAAAGAAAAAAGAAGTTAGAAAGAAAGAAGTTAAAAAACAAAAAGAAAGAAATTAAAAAAGAAAGAAAGAAAGAAACATGACAGTTAGAAAGAAAAAAGAAAAAGAAACGTTAGTTAGAAAGAAAGAAGTTAAAAAACAAAAAAGGAAAGAAAGAAAGAAATTAAAGAAAGAAAGAAAGAAAGAAAGAAAGGAAGTTAGTTTTCCCACCTCTTTCTCTGTGAGTTTGGAGTGGTGAGGGTAAATAACCTACAAAACAAAAGACAACAAATTACTCATGAGCTCAAATGACTAGATCATTCAGAGCACGACACCATTTCTGCTCCTGTCCAGATCCTGAGCTGTTTTAGGTAAACGATCAGCATGTGAGGGAAAGTTGTACTACTTTTACACCACACCAACTGATCAGCAGCTACAACACACCTTTTATCCCTTTACATATACAATTATAACAGTATGCTTAGAATTTAGCTTCCTGAGATGGCGAGTGATAAAAGGTTTCTCATGCTGTGTTGTGGAACATGTGACGATCCACACGACGCTCTCAGTGACACAGTGACTCATGAGAACAGTGTGATAACGAACACCAACAACTCCGGCATGTGCTAAAGGTGAAATATTAATGACACCGAGCTCAGCCTGAGAAACACCTTTTGTCATCACAACCAGTCAACACCTTTTAAATATAAAATAAATAGAAATAAAAATGTAAGTCACTCTGAATAAGAAAAAAAACCTAAATGTACATTTTAGGAAACATTAAGGCATCAGAATTAAACAGAGATGTTACACAATGACATTGTGTACATTTTGTACTTGGTTGTTAATTGTGAACCATGAATTGTTCGAGCAATATAAGAGACTGTCACTGTATTTAAACACACTGAAAAAAGACACGAAAGAAAACATTAAAAAGAGAAAAGAAAAATAGAATTATTTTAAACTTTAATGTATTAAAAAACATCCTAAATAACATAAGTGTGAATTGTTGTAAATGCCAAAAAGTATTACATGTTGCTGAGAAACTCTGTATATAAAAACTTGATAATTATAATTGTAATATACTTTTAAATGTTTTCCCAATAATGTTGGATCTATAAATCAAGCAAAAAAAAGGACCCTAAAGGAGTGAGAACATTCACAGCCAGCCATCTGTCATGATACGAACTAGACAAGGCGGCAGCGCCGAGTCCTGTGTCTGTAATTTAACTGGGATCTACACAAACTTTCGCCTTGTGTTCAGCTGAGTTTAGTAGTTTACCGTCTACTCATCAAACCTCCTTCAGCCAAGCGACGAAGAGTTAGTGCAGTGGGTTAGAGGGAAAACACTCAGATTAATGCTGACCTAAACACACTGACATGGAGATGGGTAGAGAAAGAGAAAGAGAGAGAGAGAGAGAGAGAGAGAGAGAGAGAGAGAGACAGAGAGAGAACGAGAGAGCAAGAGAAAGAGAGAGACAGAGAGAGAGAGAATGAGTGAGAGAGAACGAGAGAGTGAGAGAGAACGAGAGAGTGAGAGAGAACGAGAGTGAGAGAGAACGAGAGTGAGAGAGAACGAGAGTGAGAGAGAACGAGAGTGAGAGAGAACGAGAGTGAGAGAGAACGAGAGTGAGAGAGAACGAGAGTGAGAGAGAACGAGAGTGAGAGAGAACGAGAGAGAGGACGAGAGAGAGGACGAGAGAGAGGACGAGAGAGAGAGAAACCGAGAGAGAACAAGAGAGAGAGAGACAGAAAGCAAAGACAGAGATAGATAAAAAAAAAAAAAGTCAAAATTATAATCACAAAGACTGACACAAAGATAAACAGAAAGACAGACAACCATATAAGCAAAAAGAAAGACAAATAGACAGAATGAGAGTCAAAGGTCATCTAAAAAAAGAGATAGGTTCAAAGAATGACAAACTTGTAAACTGATGGACTGATCAAAAAGACAAACCCTTGGAAAGACAGAAAGAGAGCCACAGAAACTGAGCTAGACAGACAGACAGACAAACACAGACAGACGCGCACGCAGACAGACGCGCACGCAGACAGACGCGCACGCAGACAGACAGACAGACAGACGCACACACAGACAGACAGACAGACGCACACACAGACAGACAGACGCACACACAGACAGACAGACAGACGCACACACAGACAGACAGACAGACGCACACACAGACAGACAGACAGACGCACACACAGACAGACACACAGACAGACAGACAGACAGACGCACACACAGACAGACTGACAGACAGACGCACACACAGACAGACGCACACACAGACAGACTGACAGACAGACGCACACAGAGACGCACACACAGACAGACTGACAGACAGACGCACACACAGACAGACGCACACACAGAGACTGACAGACAGACAGACAGACGCACACACAGACAGACAGACTGACAGACGCACACACAGACAGACAGACAGACGCACACAGACAGACAGACAGACGCACACAGACAGACAGACAGACACACACAGACAGACAGACAGACGCACACAGACAGACAGACAGACACAGACAGACAGACGCACACACAGACAGACAGACGCACACACAGACAGACAGACAGACAGACGCACACACAGACAGACAGACAGACGCACACACAGACAGACAGACAGACGAACACACAGACAGACAGACGCACACACAGACAGACAGACAGACAGACAGACGCACACACAGACAGACAGACAGACAGACAGACGCACACACAGACAGACAGACAGACAGACGCACACACAGACAGACAGACAGACAGACGCACACACAGACAGAGACAGACAGACGCACACACAGACAGACAGACAGACGCACACAGACAAACAGACAGACGCACACACAGACAGACAGACGCACACACAGACAGACGCACACACAGACAGACAGACGCACACACAGACAGACAGACGCACACACAGACAGACAGACGCACACACAGACAGACAGACGCACACACAGACAGACAGACGCACACACAGACAGACAGACGCACACACAGACAGACAGACGCACACACAGACAGACAGACGCACACACAGACAGACAGACGCACACACAGACAGACAGACAGACAGACGCACGCACACACAGACAGACAGACAGACGCACACACAGACACACAGACAGACACACAGACAGACACACAGACAGACGCACACACAGACAGACAGACAGACGCACACACAGACAGACAGACAGACAGACGCACACACAGACAGACAGACAGACAGACAGAGACAGACACAGACAGACGCACACACAGACAGACAGACAGACGCACACACAGACAGACAGACAGACAGACAGACGCACACACAGACAGACAGACAGACAGACGCACACACAGACAGACAGACAGACAGAGACAGACACAGACTGACGCACACACAGACAACACTGGAATTACATTAAAAGACAGACAGAGAAGAAAAAGCACTAAAAGTCAGGGTGCTTATGGACGTTAAACACTTTCTCTTTCACACAAAACAGAGAACTCAACACCAGTGCGAATAAAGAGTTAGCGGTTAATTAATCCCATTTGTTGAGAGTAAAGATTATAATAGAGAATAAAAGGTGGAGCAGTTTAGTTAAAACGAGTTTAAAGTGTTTACTGTCAAGGCTTTAACTCGGGCACATCAAAGAAAGCATTAGCTCGCTAAGCTAAACTAAGCTAAACTAAGCTAAGCTATCCAGTCATTATTACCTGTCGTTAGCTCCCTAGCTAACTTGACAGGCCACAGACTATATATACATATATACAGCAATATAAATCACCTCCACGGCCTGTCCGAGCTCCAGGTCGAAGCCCACTACACAGATGCAGTGAAGCCAAGCGGAGAAGCGGTCCCACGGCAGCAGCAGCTGCTCCGGCTCCACATCCCCGGGCCCGTCAGCGGGCATCTCCTCCGCCGGAGAGATCCGCAAATCCTCCTCGTCCTGCGTGGCTTCTTCAGTCTGCTCTGATACGTCCTCCGACCCTTGCGAGGCCATACTCGGGGACCAAAAGTGTGATTCTTCGCTTGGTTACTTACCGTCACTCCTGACTGTTAGTTACCTAAAACAAACCGGAGTTTACGCCGCAAACACAAAGCCACATTCATGACCCAGGTTACGCTTCTTACGTAGAGGGCCTCGTATACCAGGGACCGTTTTGAGTTGCCCAGAAAATTCACAAATCTTCATACAATACACTTCCGGGAAACGTGATTGTGTATGGCATGTAGATCTAATATTTTCTTAGTTCCGGGTTATTCCTGAGCAGCGAAAAATAAACAACGTATCCGGTGTATATACAATTGTATAAAAATTGTTTTATTTGGTAATAGCTCAGAGACAATACTGACAACAATAAATCCCTTAAAATTATTGAAGTTTTTTTTCTGGCTCCGCCTACTTTTTCTTAAAGAGACCTGTCGTGATTAAATGTAGTTGTTTTTTTAAATAGTTGTAATTTAAGTACACGTGAAGAAATTTATTGTTTATTTCTTATAGATATTTTTAATCGAGAATCGATTTTTAATGATCATTTTAGCCTGTTTATAAAATCACATCTCGCTACAATAATGGGCACATAATACAAAATTTTGCTTTGTTTAATAAATACTATTGTTATATAAATATAAATTGTGATATAATTTATATTTTATAATAAATTGTTATAGGATTTATATTTTTTTAACCAAGTCTGATCCTGCCTTGATGCCCAATGACGCCTGAGATAGGCACAGGCTCCCCGTGACCCGAGGTAGTTCGGATAAGCGGTAGAAAATGAATGAATGAATGAATGAATAACCAAGTCTGTGATGCTATATACTGATTTCATGTTCATAATTTTCCTCCAGACTTCATACATGGTGAAATTAAAGGTTACACTTTGATCCAAATAAAAAGGCCGCTTTAACTACCAGATGAATGATTGCCAAATGTAAGAATTTTACTAATGTTATTACTCGTGTGTGTATATGATGGCACAATCATCTTGTGCAGTTTCAAACATGCCTAAGCAAATTCCTGTACCTGACAAGTACTGACAAATAAACCTATTCTGACACTGCTCAGTTATAAAACCTGTTTTTCACACTGATTATAAAAAACAACAACACTAAAACCAACAAAACAGATCTAAAACTTGACTTGGTTAAAATGTATTAGAATTCTAAGAAAAAAAATAATTTGACAGAAATTGTAATAAAAAAATAATTTGGCAGAAATTATAATAAAAAATCATTTGACAGAAATTGTAATAAACAAACACTCATGCATGCAATAATACATATTTAATTAAAAATATATTATTATATGCATACTTTTTTTTTAAAGAGTCATTTAATCATGTATGGAATTGTAGATGAATTAAAAAATCCTCTCTATCTACCGCTTCACTTTATGGAGTTTTAACAAAAAATTAATTGTCTGCACTAGTAATGTATACACTGTTAGAAAGGGACCCATCAACTTCGTTTCGATTGGGTAACTTATGTCCCGATTCCTTCGCTGATTGGATAACTCTTCAGTGCGTCACTGATCCCGCCCTCTCATTACTTTCCGTTAAGACTCGCGCTCGTGCGCGGCAGTAGCCCAGGTTTTGTGTGTGTGTTTTTTTTCCCGTTCCAACATGGCGGCGTAAATGAAGTAAACAAATCAATAAATCGTACAATTGAACCGTTTGATAAACTTTTAAAAGCGTATGACGGTTTATAATCGTTTTGGTATATAATTTAGGATATAATAAATTAATACAAGTGTTAATATTATGAACGCGTTTTCAAACGTATCGTGTTATGTACAACGATAAAGAAGGTAACCATGGGTTACACATTACCCTCGTTAGGATTGGTGAAATTCGTCGTACGGTTCTTTCGATAATTGGTCAAATTTTAGTGCGTCACTTGCATGCCCCGCCCCTCGGAAGACTCCTGCGCGAGCGCAGTGCTTGGCCGGTTTGTGTGTATTTTCATTCCAGTATGGCGGCGTTTGTCGCGGAGGAGGACAACTTTCTTTAAATTGGCCGTCATATAACTCGGATCGTCTGGAGCACTTTATTCTCGTTGGTTAGGCCTTAATTTGGACCCGTAGACCAACTCGTGTTTTGTGTTTAAAAAAAAAGAGGATAATTAAACGCAAACACTGCTGCTGTTTGAGAGTCAGGTTGAGTCGACTCTGAGTCGATTAGCACAGGTTGCTAAGCTAGCGCTAAAGCTATTACTCGGCTAGCTGCGCGGACCGAGTATCCGAAGGAGAGACTTTGGCGGCCGTGATCACACCGTAGGTACGTTTTGTTAGGGATTTAGAGACAGAACGGAAGAGTTAAAGCTTCACTTTGCTACCTCTCGAGCTCATCTGCTTCTATTTAATCAAGTAGTTGTGCTAGCAGCGCTCGTGCACTTAGCTAACATGCAGACCATACACTTCATTCTGTATGTAAGTAAGATGTAAGTTAATGTAGATCATATTTAGAGTCTGGTTTGTGTTTTATATCAGAACAGAGTGTCTCCTCTAATCTAGCTAGGCCCGTGTTGTGATATTAACCTTAAATCATATAAGTGAATCATTTCCAACTGAAAACAACCCGAACCGATTCGTGAACCGAGCCAACAGGTTGAACCTCACACGTTTGATCGGACATCATCGTGTTTTTAAGGGCTTAGAATGTGTAAGGATCGTGATCCGAACCTGAGTTAGATGTCAAATTAGATTAACACTTCCACGTTTAAAGGCGATGCGGTGTTTGGATTCTGTTTGACATCATGGTGGATTTTGAAGTCAGGATAACAACAAGACGACGGAGGCTCGTAGAGGACATTATGTAGTGGTTTATTTGGAAAGGCAGCCTGTTTTTTTTTCTGCCCCGACTTTATTTTTTTTTTGTTGTTATACGATGCACATTTATCTGGGATCCGAGAGCAAAACGCGTCGTCGGCTCCTATATTTTTAGAAGCAACACAGGACAATCTGAAGGTGTGTCAGTCTGGATCAAGAAGCCCTGCCTTTCTCCTCTGGTTGGAGTAACACACTGAAGCCGTCATCAATGCCGTCGGCTCTTGCCGTGTTCACCTGCCGCCCGAACTCTCACCCGTTTCAGGAGCGTCACGTCTACCTGGACGAACCGGTGAAGATCGGGCGCTCTGTCGCACGCTGCCGTCCGGCTCAGAACAACGCCACCTTCGACTGTAAGGTGCTCTCCAGGAACCATGCGCTCGTCTGGTTCGACCACAAGACAGGCAAGGTGAGGCATCACGTGTCAATATAGTACATAATCAGGCCCGAGCTGTGGATCTCCTGCAAAACATATCTGTGCCTCTGAAGTTTACGTCCTTCCTTCCTTCCTTCCTTTCCAAATAATCCTGGTCGTTTTGTTGCTCCATGATGTCAAGCTAAGGACTTTGTGTGGATGTGAAAAATGAGACATATATCGATATCTATCTCAAGTGCATGTGGACACCTGAACATCTCATCAGCTTTATTCCATTCTTTGCTCTTGTATTGGACTCTGTAGTCTTTTAGGAAGGCTTTACTCTAGGCATTTGTCTTTTGTATTTAAAAAACAAACAACTTTTTCAGTGTTTTAGACTCCTGGTATCTTGTGCAAAGTGATAGATCAGTGGTTAAGGTGTTGGATTACTGATTGTAAGGTCATGAGTTCGAATCCCACAGCCACCAAGCTGCCACTCCTGGGCCCCTGAGCCAAGGCTCTTAACCCTCAATAGCTCACCGTAAATGTAAAAAGTATCTTAAGTCTGTAACTCAGTGAACCAGAGGTGATGTATTCAACGATGGATACTAAAAAGCACTTTTGTACGTCGGTCTGGATAAAGGCGTGCGTCAAATGATGCAAATGTGTTTATTTAGCTTCATGGTTTAGTGAAGTCAGGTACCGGTTTCGGGCGTGGAGGCTTTAGGTGTTCAGGTTCTTCCACTCCGACCTCAGAGCATTTCTTCTTGATCATTTTCTGTGCTTTGTGCACAGGATCTTTGTCGTGTTAGAACAGGTTTCGCCCTCTGCGTTCCAGTGAAGGGAAATTGTAATGCTTCAGCAAACAACAAATATACAATTGTATGCTTCTAACTTTGGGGAAACACTTTGGAGAAGAACCACTTATGGGTATGAATGTCAGTACCAAGTTTGGTTTCAGATAAAAAATAAAATAAAAAGGTTGGTGGAAACCCACATTGTGAAAGTGATTGTATTTTGGGATCGAAGCACAGTACACTTCACCATATCAGTAATTAAACTAAATATGGTCCGAGACATCTGTATTGACTACTTTTTTGCTGCGAAAGCTTGATATTTTAACAGCATCTACATGCACGTCGGACTAAAATACACGATACAGCGTTCTTTTAAAGCTCACCATCGCTGAGGCTTTAATGTTTCCCATACCATAGTAACTAATGCTTGGAGAGAGATGGTAGCGTTTACTCGAGGTTACTCGAAAGACCACAGTATCTGGTATCAGCTGATGCCTACAGCTAAGGTGTGATAAATTACATCACTCTGCTGTAGCCTTAGTAATTTTTTTAACATCGACTGTAACTCCGTTGTAACTCACAGTAGATGCTCAGATGTAGAAATGTATATCTACTTCTCCCTTCCCATTTTAAATAATTCAGTAGCCTAGGATTCTGGTGAATCATTTGAAAATGATTTGGTGTATCAGG